>NC_051072.1:59702663-59969118 GCF_004664715.2 Peromyscus leucopus
GTGCTTTATGGTGCTTGACGCTTTGGTCACATTTGTTTTTCACCTTTCCCACGTGACTGCTATCACTGAAGGGCGTGAGCTGAGCACCAGAAAGGCAAAATGTAATGTTTCTGGATGTGTGTTCTCTGCAAAAACTCATAACAAAAAAATTGCTTCCGAGTGATGCCCTGGCACGCACGTTCCTCACTGCATTCCCCTGCTTTCACCTTTGCTAAGCAAAGAAGTGTGTCAACACAATTGTAAAGGTGGATGATCACAGTCTCTCCCTCTGGTCTTAACCAACACCTTAAGGCTATGAATGTTTTAACAGTACCTGCTGCAGTAAGAGGATATGGATTTGTGGTATACAGACGTGTGCTCAAATGAGATCTGCACTAAGCGTGACATTTATATCTTTCTGTGGATGTGCTACTTTTCTGGGTTCATTTTCATCCCCTTGGCAATATAGCCCTGCAGCATTCATTTGAGGGTGGCTGTTTTTCCACTAGCACATTCCAGTGATCAGTGTTTCCTAGCCAGTCCCCCTACACTGGAAGCTTTCCCTTAGTAGGTGATGTTCCTATGGCTATGAATAGGGATGGTTTTTTTTTTTTTTAATTAGGAGGTTTGCTAGGCAATATATATTTTTTCCTATATCCTTTTCATGCCATACCTGTCAGTACTACATACCAGTGTCTATGCCAGAGACTCATTTAACCATTTAAAATCCTGCTTTGAAAAACATTTCTGAAGATATAAAAAAAAAAATTAAAAAACCAAACATAAAACACAGGACCATTAGAGGAGATAAACACATTAAAGCTTGCAAAATCCTAGTAACAGTTTTGAACTGTTGAACAAAGAACACAAGTGTCATTGACTACTAACATTTTGAGATCTATTTCAGGACTTCTGTATGACTTCCGACTTGGGATATGATACTGTTTTCTGATCAGTCAATTCTTATTCAATTTGAACTCTCTCACTTCTACTTTAATCAAAAACATTCAGATATGACTATAAATATTTCTGATATTTCATTCAGAAGTTTACATCTCAATCAGTTTAAAGGGGACTATAAGTAGAGAAAGGTAGCGTCAATTGTTCCTAAAATTACATCAACTTCAATGTCATTATTCATTTACTGTTTGAATATCTTTGGATTATCACATTCCCTTTAAATAACAGGCAGTCCATTCTAATGTATTTTAGTTTTCACTTACACTGAACTCGTGCTTGCTGTGGGATAATGCTTTTGTGCACTGGTTTAATAAAATGCTGATTGGCCAGTAGCCAGGCAGGAAGTATAGGCAGGATAAGCAGACAAGGAGAATTCTGGGAAGAGAAAGACTGAGTCAGGAGACACCAGCTCACCGTTCAGAGAGAGCAGCATGTAATGGCACACAGGTAAATCCCCTGAATATGTGGTGACATATAGATTAACAGAAATGGGCTAAGTTTAAGTGTAAGAGCTAGTCAGTAGTAAGCCTGAGCTAATGGCCAAGCAGTTATAATTAATATAAGCCTCTGTGTGTTTACTTGGGGGGACACGAGTGGGAGAAATTTGTCCCAACTGCTGGCAGGCCAGGACACAGGAAATCTTCTGGCTACATGTGCTTTCACCTCATTTGAATGCAGTTTAATCTGCATAAGAAACTCAGCAATGTATCTAATCAGTGTTTTAAAATGCTCACTATTAATATGATTTGTGGGCAGTATCTGTGATCACAATGTGGAAATGGCAAGTACACAGTTTTTCTGTGGGTACAGTTGTGATTGTGTACTCAACTCTAGCATTTTCTCTTCCGATGATGACAGACAGACTCCCTCTAATCTTGGCTTTGCTAACAATGGACCGTAACTCCAGGCAGTACTTTGTCAAGTTATGATGTATTGAAGACTACGAAGAAGTACTCTGAACTTGAGTTATAATTAACACTCATATTGTATGGTTTAAATTTACCAAATTTCAGTATTTTGTCTTTTATTACATTTTAGACAAAACAAATCATTAAAGGCATTGTTTGAAATAAGTGTGTATAAATTACTTTAGTTTATATGCCTAGCTGTGGGTTCTGGGACACCACTAACCATCCATTGAAGTACTCTCCACTTGTTCTTTAAAGCATTCAGACTTACTTCTATCTTAACTATGCTTGTGTCAGAGCTGGAAAACTCTGGACCTTAACCAACACTTACTGTGGCCAAATTTCTCTATTTTCACTTAGTGGGAATGATACCACAGCCATTTATTGTCTTGGTTTGTATTTACCTAATTTCATTAGTCTAGTTTGTGAAAATTGTCATCTTCACTCTAGTATTCATTATTGATAGCTGGTATCTGTCTGTGTGGAAATATTTTCAGTTCAAGTCATACACTGTTTGATAAAGCAGTCAACACATGCTATATTTGCCCTTAAAAGTAGCTAATCAAATGGGTTGTAGGAAGGATAAGACAGTTCAGTAAACTGTATCTATGTATATCACTGTACACTTGATTATGTGTTACAATTTCTACTGCAAAAAAAGGTAATTTAATAAAACCTTGCATTGGGTTTATATGCTCAGTGATCATAAGTAAGGGCCGATATACTGTTGTAGTTCGGCTTTCTAACCCACCTCCCACCTACTCCATCACCCCGCCATGCTCAAAGACCCATGTACAAAAGTCCCTTTTTAGTAGCCTATAATACTAAGTGGAGGTGATGGGAGCATTAGTAAATGAAATTCAGTAGGAGAAATTTAGGTTGTTGGGGAAGCACCACTACAAGAGGTATTGATGCTCCAGAATTTTCATCCTTTTCTCTATTTCACAGTGATGACAATGTGGGCAGTGTTGTTCTACTAAGCACACTTTTCCCATAATGCTCTGTCTTGACACAGACATTGAACAATGCAGTAAACATGAATTGAAACCATGGGCTCAAGTTTTATATTTTGCTACATTTTCCCCCTAGATGCTATTTTTATTTTTCAATTTTTCACCTAGATAATCCAGTTCACATAGTTCTATGACACTGTAAATTAATCATATTCAGAAGTTAAAATCTGTATTTTCTACCTCCAAAACTCTACAAAGAAGACAATACCACTAATCTCTGCTACACAAAACAGGTTTTTGCCAATTCTCTTTCATTCTCCTTTCCCTACCCAGGAGTTGGGCTATCTCAAATCATTCTAGAGCCTTGTTCACTCCCCAGCATCACCACCTCACTTTACCTAGCTGCTTTCTTAGCCATGTATCACAGCTACACTTTTCTTGTAAATACCCTAATTTAATTAAAAATGAATTGAAACTCTTGCATTTATGGCCAGTGAGAAGGATCAGTAAGTAAGGGATCTTGATGCCATGCCTCAAAAGTTGAGTTCAGTCCTGGGACCCACACGGTGGAAGAATATTTCTTTCCTCAAGCTGCCTCATCTCAACATAAGCAATATAGCATGTACCCCCAAACAAAATAAATTAATAAACTTTTTAAATTGCTTTTCTATGATTTTTATTATTACAGAACATATATTTTGTGTATTTATTAGTGATTTGAGTTATTCAATGTGGAAAATTCTAAGAGCAACTACACAGTCAACATTTGCAGATTTCCACATGCATATGTTTTAACTTTTAGTTATTTTTAACCCTTAGTCTTCATCTTAAAACATCATCTCATATTCTACATCTTAATTGCCTTTCTTGCCTTCCCTCCACACTCATCAGTAGTGAGGTAACAACTCTACACACACCATGGAATTGTTGTTATACACATGCACTACTTCAGTAGGTCCCTCACCATACTGTCAAATCTTTAAGTATAAAGGCCTGTCTTTCACCAAGTTATTGCTGTTGTGCACAAAGCCATGACCAGTGTGCAACACTCTCTGTGTACAGGTGAATGTAACAGATCCAATAAAAGGGATAATTTTGTGGCAAGTAACTTCAGGGCTAATTGCTTGTGTCTTTGCCTCATTTGTTGGGCTAAATGATGTTTCTACTTGATTTATTAAAACAAACTTATAAATTATTATAACACCCTAAGTGCTTATCCAGTAGCTAGTGCTCAGCCCTAGAAACATATACATGTGAGCAACACTGAATGACTCAGCAGGCTGTATATTTTGAGTCATTTTACTGAATATGTAACAGCAACGGCAAAAGTAGAGCAGGCCTTGAATTAGGGAGGGAGGGAGGATCAGTCATGGGAACACCAGAGAAGAGATAGAGAAAGAGAGGAGAAATAACATGATTATATTGTAATTAAATAAAAAGAATGATGGAATTAAAACAAGGGTCTTGATACATTAATTTCCATAAAACATAATTGAATACTATAACATATATTGTTTAATACTACCATTGTTTTTGGTATGATGAAAAAAAAAGCTACTACATTTCTTGCTGAAAGATACAATTTCAGGATTTACAGTTAACTATCAGTTACTATCCAGAAGACAATGTGGAAAAATCTATAAAATCTATTATTTTTAGTGACATTCTCTATTTCAGAGAACACTGTGTGATGGGTTGAAGTTTAGTTTATAAAGCAACCCAAGTGTCAGAAGAAGTCAATATCAATAAGAATGTTTCTACAAGCATGGATGTGTGAAAACACTGTGCAGAAAAGATTACGATTTAAGTATATTTAAATCAAGTACATAAGCTTGTAGAATCCTGAATTTGAACATTCCTAAGGATCTTTCTGGAAAGCAGTTCATCATGAACTGTCTGATATTTTGAGTTTAACATTTAGTGATTTTAAGAAAACTATTAATGATTAAAGGCTGCTATTAATTTGATAATATATATTAAAAGTGTCTAGTCCCCGGGGGCTTGGAGAAACAGCTCAGTAGTTAAAAGCATGTACTGCATTTTCAGAAAACTCAAGCTCACTGTCCAGTACCTTCATCTTGCAGTGCACAAACCACCTTTAATGTCAGTTCCAGTGGTACCTGACAGCTCTAGCCATTGTGGGCAATTGTAGTCAAACTCACAAACCCGCACACAGATGCACACATATACATATAATTAAAATAAATCTTCGGAAAAAAGTAAAATTCCAGTGGATATGTATACATGTGATACACACATACATACAATGTGCATGTGTGAGCTACAATAGTTATCTTTCAAATGCCACTTTACCTGATGTAGACTTGATCATCAGAGAAACCTCCTATAAGCTACTGATGTATTATTATATATGGGAGGCTTTTCTGGAGTGAAAGCACTCACCATGTATTGGGAGATTTTTGTCCTTCAAGCATAGTGATATCTAGTATACACACACACACACACACACACACACACACATATATATATATATATATATATATATATATATATATATATATATTTGGTTTGCAATAAGGAGCCAGTTGAATGCATCAGGAAATTTTGTCTTTATATTATAAACTTAATGTTGCTCTGGAGGCCCATGACAAAATATATTTATTAATGGAAACTATGCTAAAAATCAAGTTTATGTCATGCTAATGCTTCTGTGTGGTTGCAAATAAGCTGACATGTAGCTACCAAGACATTTGAGGCTACTTTGGTATGCATTACTATGCTTCTGGTGATCGCTGCTGCCTTCACTGCAGATTTAATGAAGGAAAGTGATGGACTGTGGACAGCCTTGGATAGAAAGCCTTTAAAGGAAAAGTGTCAAGGCAACTAGTCTGCCAATGGCATGAGGGATCCAGGAGCACTGATTAACTTCATTGCCAGTACCTTATATGGAAATGGAGAGGCGTGCTGAGCACAGCATTAAAAATATATTACAAATACGCCCCGCTTAACCTGTCTGAAGATTATTGCTGGCAGCCAGAATCACACACTGTAGAATTCCATGTGAGTATTTTTCCATGGATTGACCTGGGGATGCAACCCTTGTTCTGTATCTTTAAAATTTTTTTTGCATTAGCTTTAGGCTTACAGTGAACTCTATAGTCAGGCTGCATAAATATTCCTGAGCTCTGCTTTGTGTGCCAAGTTCTCCTGAGAATAGTGCAGACAGTAGATTGCAGTTAGGAATTTTAAATATGGTTTTAATTCTATGGTTATCCTGTGCTTTTGTATTTTCACACACACACACACACACACACACACACACACACACACACACACCCACCACAGATGTGTATTTTAGTTCTCAGAGATGCTTCCTTTTCTATGCTTTTAGAAGATAGACATATTATGGAGAAAAAAATCTACCCCTCATTTAAAAGTAAAGAGATAGATGTCCACATGAAAGCACGGAAGACTTATTAGAGAAAAACAGAATAAATAAAATACTCTCAAAAGTATATAAAAAAACTATTCAGCAATAAATCTTGCAGTACAGACTGATACGCTGTGCTTTAGGTGTTATCAAGCCTATAGTGAAGGGAATTCGGCAGGCAGCCACACTCTGAAGCAAGACTGTATTTCACATAGAGTGTGCTTTCTTTTCTATTCAATGCTACACCAGAGACCTGCCACACTGCAAATTTAGTTGGCTTCTTTATTTACAGAAACCATGTTTGTATTTTTTTTCCTACTGTACAACTTACTAGGTTGAAAAGGGTAATAGACCACTGTAGTTTATTACTTTAGTGGTATTCAGATGCAATCCTTCTTCCTCTGTGCATGCTTTTATTTTTTCTTTTGCCCTCATCAAATATGGCACTACCCTTCACATTATAATCAATTAAACTCATTCTCAGCTATTCAGCATTCTGGGTTCCCAATGGAGCAGCCTGCGTGTGACTGGTCTCCACACTAGGGTGTTTAGACCGAAACATCTGGGAACTCTGCCCACCCTTCAGCCATGCTGTTACAGAAGGTTAATGAAGGCTTGAAGGACCTATTGCGTGGTTTAGAGCATCCTATCATGGTTTGTCTGAAAATGCCCCCACACTTTAAATGACTGTGACTCAAAAGTAACTGCAGTGAGCAAAGTGAGAGGAGCCCATAACAGCCAGCAGAGAGCCTTCTGTTTGATGCTGGTCTGGGTAACACTCTTAAAGGAATGATTATCTACATAGGTATATGTACTATACTATCCTAATTTCTAAAGAAAATGCTAATTTAATTTTTAACTCAAAACTTACAACTCATTTTTAGATATTATAGGATTTGTAAAATTATCTTAAAAGGATACCTTTTTAAGCATGTTAAATGTGGGTACTTGGTTTCAAAAGTTCTTGAACTTATTTACAGCATATGTCCATATTGTCATTAGCAAAATTCTGAGAGGCGAGAAAACTTGTTTAATAGCCTGTATATGTGCAATGCCACAGGTCTATGTCTAAGATATGTTTTTTCAAGAGAGTTACTGAACTTTATCTTAATAATCTAGCCTGAATTTTGAAGTCAATGAAATTATACATGCTAAATGAATATTTGGGACTCAAATGAAGAAATATCTATGTCATACAAGTATATGCATCTAGATGTTGTTTGCATAAGTAATATAGGAAAATAAAGCAAATGTCTTGAATGAAAAAGCACTGATTAATGCAGCTGTCTGTTGTTAATCATCTCCTAACTGGACCAGTCAGCAGTTGTGGATCCTGCGAACACTGTAAAATACTTTCTTCATTGGCTGCCACAACACTGTTCACACTTACTTCTCTGGCTATTCCTTCTTTGTGAGCTTTTCTTCTTCATATTTTTCTACTGCTTTGTTTTATAGGTTCTGTGATATATCTGAGGTTGTACCTGTAAGCTGGGGTCCAGCCCAGGCACACTTGGAATTTACAAGTCCATTGCCTCAGCACTCCAAGTACTAGGATTACGGTCATGAACTATCATACATATTTTAATTTTAGAATGTTTCAATGATCAGTAGCTTGTGCTTTCTATCTATATTTGATCCAACCATAATTTCAGACTCTTCTATAAATATTCTTCATCAATTCATGACTCAATGGTTTTATCTCATTTAATATAACTCCTCAAACTTTAGAATTATAAACTCACTTAGATGACTAATTTCTATCTCATATTTAGCATGTTGAAGTTCCTGACCATTTTCCCAGACCTACTTTCTTGTTGCCTTTCTTATCTCAGTTTATGTTGGCCATAACCTAGAGACCCTCAAGCCAAACCAGAGAGGTATTCATGACACACTCCTCTCGTTCATGTCTGTATCCTTTCTGCAGTTCCAGTTGGCTGTACCTTCAAAACACATTTAAAGCATGACTAGGTTTCACTCTTGCATAGCAAGTATCCAAATTAAATCTATAATTCTCTTTTGCCTTATTATTGCACTAACTATTTATCCACCTTGCCTTCATTCATGACTAAATATATTCTCAATATACAGGGCACAGTAATCTTGTTAAACATACCATAAAATATCCTAATATTTACAATTCTTAGTGTAAGGATGTTATTGCACAAATTTAACAGGGATGTAGCACAGGTGCCGTCTGACTTTAATATACACTAACATCATGTAAATTAAACTAGACCCACATCAGCCAAGTTGCAGTGGATTCCCATCGTCCTGTCATCTCTACCTCCTTTCTTCATGCATGTCTTCATCACTCTATTTACTATCAACCACAGTAACCTTGGTACCTCTCACAAGTTCACATAAGGATAGTTCTACTGAAACTGTGTCTCTCTCCTACTTTCTTAGCTTATTCTTATTCTAAGTGTGAGAAGACCTTTCATCGTAGTCTCATTTAGTTGTTAGCTCATATATTCCTTTTTCAAGGAAGTAAGTCCCTGACGACTATAACACTTCAAATATTAGGTCTCCGTGTTTCCACTTTCAAGTGCTTCAAGTTTTACCTGAGTATTTTATAATGGTCATTTGGCACAGCTATATCTGATGAGAACAGCAAAAGTCCTAAGTCTAGCACAGCTGCTTGAAATGATTCAGAAAAACTGAGCCACATGATGGCCGCCAGCCATCTTTGGTTTTCATCTCTTCCTTTTGCCCAGGTTGTTCATGTAGATCTCAGCCATTTCTCCATCATTGTGTCTTTCTTGGGATCCTGTTTCCCAGGTAGCCTCCCTGGTGATGTGAGTAGCAGTCCAGTCATCCTTGTTCCACCTCTAGTATCCTCCTACGAGTGAGTACATACCATATTTGTCTTTCTGAGTCTGGGTTACCTCACTCAGGATGGTTTTTTCTAGATCCATCCATTTGCCTGCAAACCTCATGATGTCATTGTTCTTCTCTGCTGAGTAGTATTCCATTGTGCATATGTGCCACAATTTATTTATCCATTCTTCAGTTGAAGGGCATCTAGGTTGTTTCCAGGTTTTGGCTATTACAAACAATGCTGATATGAACATAGCTGAGCAAGTGCTCTTGTGGTATGATTGAGCATTTCTTGGGTATATGCCCAAGAGTAGTATAGCTGGATCTTGGGGGAGATTGATTCCCAATTTTCTAAGAAAGCACCATATTGATTTCCAAAGTGGTTGTATAAGCTTGCATTCCCACCAACAGTTCCCTAGTTCCACATCCTCTCCAGCATAAAGTGTCTTCAGTGTTTTTGATCTTAGCCATTCTGACAATACTTGGGGGACTTTTAATATTTACACAATTTGGGGATATTTGATTGATAGGGAATTTTTTATGAATCATTTTTGCCTTCTCCCAGGAGTACTGCTTCTAAGTTTCCCCAGGAAAGTCCTGAACATACTATTGCTCTTGTGTTTAGGGGGATATCCATACCTACTCAAAAGTCTTCCTTTTGCCTTGGAGGTTGTGACTTACATAAAGAATCCAGAGGTCTCTTTATGAAGCTGTGAGATCTGTCTCTGTACGTATTCAGAAACAAGATAATCAAAATAGTAAACATTAAAAAGGTCAACACGATTCAGTGGCTAGAGGAGTTGGCCACAGGTCAGATGGCAAGCCTCTTCCCACCACATACTCAGGCAATTATGTGGCATATATAGCAGCAAAGTTAGATTGACTGAAGTTAGCTCTGTCCTAACAGAGACTTATACTGATGGACAAAGAATGGGGTGGGAGGATGATAAAAGAATGAGATGTCAGGACCCCACTATCTTAGAAAAGTTAGCACATGCAGAGCCAGTATGGTGTCATTTGACCAAGGGGAAAAAAGAATGCCAGGATTGGACATTAAAACAATTCTATAAAGATCTAAAATGTAAACATTGTATCATGGCAGAATTTGAATAAGAACTGTGGCAGCTTGGGTCTGAGGATATTTCTTGAGTACTCTGACCATTAAGAGTTAATAATACATTACTTTGGATATGGCAATCTGCCTGGGCTGAATTGGGAATTTTGTTTTGGTCTAGTATCCTTGAGGCCACATGAGCTACCAACATGAAAACAGGCTGACATCTGCCTATAGATTCTTAAAATTTGGGTTATGGGGTTAATGAGTAAAAATGGTTATAAAAGATAGCTGTTTATCATTGATGGTTAAACTTGAGGGAAAAATATTGTAAAAGACAACTCCGTTCTGTCAAGGTTTATCAATGATGACTAAAAAATATACAAAAGGAAGTGAAATACATGTCCAAACCCAAAAATGATATGAACTATGTTTTGGAGCAACATAAATTTATCCCTGCTTTCTGAACTCTGTATAAAGAAACAATCCAGCTGCTAGTCAGTCAGGTTTCAAGATTCTCCTGACCATCATGCCAAGCTCACTCCTTCCCTCACCAACTTCCTACCTTCTCTCTCTGGGACCTGGCCCCCACTAGGGCTGGCCCCTCACATTCATTCTTTTGTACTAGTCTGAATCCTCAGAAGGTTAGAATTTTTGGTTTTGGTTTTTATTTTTCCTCTCACACACTCACTAATTTGAGTCTTTACAACATAATCATGTTAGAATATCTGATTAATTAAATTAGGTAGCAACAGATGATAAAAGAATAGGAGGGAGAGAAACAGTGAGGGAGAGAAGAAACATTCTCAAGATTTTATTACAAATGAAATTTTAGGTTTTAACTGTGATCAAACAAGCTGACCTTATCCTAGATAGTTGTGGTACTTCTGACATTTCTAAACAATGGCTAACCCTAAAAGTTTCTACTCTCTAGGTTTCCAAGTCGAGTTGGGAATGTTCTTAAAAGAAGGAAACAAATGGAAGAGAATCAGTTCATAATTTAAGTTTGCCTCTTAGATTTAAATTTACATATTTAATAATAAAATATTACAATGATAATTTTAAATAGTCAGTGTTCCCCTTCTTTTAAGTCAATGAAAGACTGTCTAATCAGAGGTGCTCAGGTTTTATTTACCATTTTTTTATAGAGAACTTAAGCTTCCACTTACTCAGTGTGTGGAGATGATTCACTGTTGCCTCCATATGCTTTTCATGTGATGCTCATCATCAGTTCTTTCTCTGAACAAGGATGCACACTTGCTTTGTCAACACACATCCTGCTTTATCATTTACTTACTTCACTCCTTAAATTTATGTCTCCCCTCAAAAAGGACCCACTAACTCCCCCTTGTTTGTGAGTCTAGAGGGTGTTTCTCAGCCTCTGCTCTCTGATTTGGGTCAGCATTCAAATGGTTGAATGCTTCTTGATCCTTCTCCTTTCCTGGATGTTCTTTCTTGTTATGAAATTCTTATTAAATGAGTTTCATAATCTTCCATGAAAATGATGAAAGTCAGCATACTGTGTCATCACTTCAATGTTTCTCCCCCTATTATAATGGATAAAAACCACATTTTCCTGCCATTTAATTAACATATGTGTACAACGTCTTAGCAACCATTGAAATATTTTTTTTTGCTGGAATAAAACATTAATATTTCTAAGCCAGGATATTGGATCTTGAAAGTTCATAAGTTCCTTCTTCCTCAATAATCGCCCAATAAATGGAACTGGCTTCTGTGAGGGATACCAACACTAAGGTGCTTAGTTCTGGACTATGATATACACTGTGTTGTCTAGTATCAGAGCTATCCCAACCTCAGTGTTCCTTGTCATACCCCTTGAGACCATCTTATGTCTCTGTTGCAGTATATCCCTCCATCTTCCAGTCTTGTTTCTCTTACTGCAAAAGATTTTCTACCTCCAGGTGAATCTCCATATCAGACCCATTTGGATGTCTGGTAGATGCATTTAGACACACATCATCTCTAATAATGAAGATAATATCTATCATATTATAGGAAGGCAGAATGTATCATTAAAACATCACAGTGGCATGAGGATCATTTTTAGTTAAGGATCTTTGATAAATAATGCATGAATAGGGCTCATTCTCACATTTTTTTTCGGATGGAACAAGAAAAAAGAAACATTTCTGCTACCAGGAAAAGGAGTTGTGGCTAAGTAATACCTGTGTATGCATTCTTTGTTAAGACATGATTGTTCATGTTGGTTACTATTTTAAATCAGGTACCCAACACTGTGAGACAATACATTGAAGGCAGCAACCTTATATAGAAAGGGTTTATTTTGGCTCCCAGTCCCAGGGTGTAGTGCACCCCTGCAGGTAAGCCATAGCGACAGTAGCTCAAGGGAGTTGGGCATATGTCATGTATTGTCAGAAACAGGAAGCAATGGATAGATGTGTGCTAAGACTTGTATCGTTTTCTCACTTATTACACAACCAAGGATCCCTTGCCTGGGGAAGGCTGGTAGCCTTGGTAGGCGCATCTACTCATATCATCTTCGGTGGTCTAGACAATTCCTCAGAGAAATGCCCATAGGCCAACCTAATAAAGACAAGGTCCCACTGATACTCTCTTCTAAGGTCATTCTAGAATATGTTGACTTTTAAAACTGTCACAATTATTATCTCATTTACTGTACAAATCTTTAATTACAATTGTTAGTGGTTGTTAAAAATTAGAAATTAAAAGGGTTTGCTGATATTTTAAATTCTTGCTGTGTTATATACTGATCATCCCTCTATCTATCTGTCTTCTTTGTCCACTTTACCTCCTACGTGCACTTTTCTTCTCATTCTGTAGATATCATTTTATTTTCAGGTTTTCTTTTTGTTGCGGTTGTTTTCATATATTATAGAAAACATGCAGTATTTGTCTCTTCATATCAGGCTTATCTCTGTCAACATGTCTGCTGGTTCCATACATCCACTGCAATTACAGCAATTTATTCTTCTCTGTGATTAATAACACAACATTGTATGTGCATTGCATATAATGTATATATATATATGTATATATATGCACATGCCATCTATTACTTAATCATTCCTTAACTGATGGGCACTTGTATTATTTTGATCATTTCAATTTATTTTCCTCATCTTACATTTTGGTTATTTTATACAACTGCAACTTTTTATCCAACATACTATCCTGCATAAGTATTTTATTTTTTCTATTTCTTTGGGTCCTTTGTTTTCTTGTGGATTTTCTATATCTTTACAAAACAAAATAAACATGTTTTCCTCCTATAAGTATAACTCATGTCAACTTAATTCATAGGCCTACACCAAGCCACAAAGAAGGTTGAAGTAATATTTACCTTTCCTACATTATTCCAAGTAAGAGTTTTGATTCTTGAACAGACAGCTACGGAACACTTGGTAGCAACACTACACTAAAAATACTCTCCACAATGGAAAGTTATAAATAGAAAGACATGTTCATATTATTATCTTCTTGACAATCTTTTTTAAAATTTCAATATATGGTCCTTTAAAAAAATTCCCACGTAGTACCTGCCCCACAGCGAGGTTATGTGTCACTCAGAATCCTTTGAGTCACCAAGTAGGTGCTGTAAGATTAGAAAGTAGTGAAAGGAAAAGAGATCATATATATATATATATATATATATATTTATTTATATATATGTAATATATATATATGTAATATATATATTCTGTTAAATCAATTAAGACTTTCTGTTTTTCTTTAACAAATTGATTTTCATTGTCTGAACAAGAATGTTAATCTATATTTAGACATTTAATTATCTCTTATCTATATTCATACACACACAGGTGCATTGACTTGCTTGACTGTATATAGAGAAAATGCATAAATTGGGAATAATGCACCTTTTGAAAAGAGGTGTTCTTGAAATGAAGTTTTGAAACTGAAGGTATAATATCTTTTTAAAAGATACACATTAAAAAGGAATCTTGAAAGATAGAGTATAAAATTGATGGAATATATACAAAAGACATTCAACTTAAGGAAAATAAATGTAAATGGCAAGTCAAATCGAATTTAAGGTAATATATATTAATTTAATACATCTTCTTAGACAAGTATACTTTAAGAGTATATATTCTGAAAACCACATGGCATGACATAACACTTTAAAAGCACTCAGCTATTTCTACAGGCTAACCCCAGTACATTCAAGCACATGCGTTATTAGCACACCTCTACTTGTGCAGACTAGATGGCAGCATCCATCTGAAGGTACAGCTGCAAATTCAATTTTTCATTCACATTAGTTACATGGCTAAATCATCACTCATATTAGATCTATAGCAATGGATAATCACAGAATATTTAAGTGGCTAGTACACTTCAAGAATACAAATCAAAATTGTAACAGACATATGTGTGTTGGTCTGGTGGTAGGGGCTTAGTTTTTAAGGAGAGTTTGTCATTTATTTTAAATGTTTTTAAATATCTTTTATTTAAAAAATAATTTCTCATGTAACAGCACAACTAAACATTACTTTCACAAATGAATTCTATTAAAAAATTGCTAACTTTGTTAAATGATTCCATGAGTGAAAATTCCTTGGCTATTTATACTCACATAAATTTTGACCCAATCATTATATATCACAACTAATTTGATTTTGCCTAAGATTAGACAAAAAGACAAGTTAATTGTCTTACTAGATTATCTTATTGCTATTTAAAAAAACACAATCAGAAAACTTTGTTCTAGGGTCATAGATGCTATAATGATAATTGTATCTCCCAAAAAATGTGTTGAATTACCAATTCCCCAGAGTCTCATGGTTAAACTCAAATATATTTAAATGGGTTCAGTTGATGTCTTTAGGCTCCTAATCCAATACATCCAGTGCCATCACAAGAAGGTCAGGGAATAGGCACACATGGAAGAAATGGGGAGAAACCATGTACTTTCTATGCAGAGAAACAGCCGGGCGGTGGTGGTGCACGCCTTTAATCCCAGCACTCGGGAGACAGAGGCAGGCGGATCTCTGTGAGTTTGATGCCAGCTTGGTCTACAGAGCTAGTCCAGGACAGACTCCAAAGCTACAGAGAAACCCTGTCTTGAAAAACCAAAATAAATAAATAAATAAGTAAATAAGTAAATAAGTAAATAAGTAAATAAATAAGAAACTTCCATGCAGAGAAACAGCCTGCTGAAGTAAAGAACTCTGTTCATACCTTCATCTTGAAATTTTAGACTGCAAAATTGTGAAAAATAGGTATCTAATCTCACGCCACCTATTAGGTAGTACTGTGGAGCCCAGGACATATTTCAGGTTTGGTATCTGTATTGTTCATATCTTCCTATGAATAGTAACTGCAAATATTGATAATGCTGGCACTACTATTTAGAAAAAATTAATCACGATATTCAAAATTTTGAGCTTGTTTTCAGCATGAAGCATCATGAGGCATTTAGAATCTCACAACTTATCTCATGCTGAATAAGATGCACTGTTCTGAGCCAGAAAAGCATTTGTGTTGATAAATGCTCTTTTGTTGAGTTCTCTCAGCTGTGTGCACATGAAACAGAACAAGACACTGGCACTGATTTGTGCCACACAGTGACAAGCGACCACTAGGAGACATGATAAAAGGTCTGAACACTGATAACTGAAGGTAAAAAGACAAATAGCCTTGTAATAATTGCACCTTTGTTGTTTTTCAAGATTTGAAAATATAATTCCATTAAAATATTTGGTTCACAGTGCTGATACACTCAGTTATTTCAGATTAAGAACACATGGGATATTGATTAAGCCCAAGCACCTAAGTCTAATAATTTTCTTAACAATCCTTAAGTTAATACTCTTACAATGAATACAATTTTCAAGTTGGGGAAATGAACTTGAAATAAAACAAAGTTGAAGAATGACCCCATAGTTACTAAGCCAGGGAGTATTGATGCTATTTATGCTACCATTTGGTCTCAAGTGTAAATATGCAGATAAGTAAGGATGCACAGGAAGAAAATGAAACAGTCTCTGTCAACACAAATGTATTAAAATTAAATGTTTCAAAGGTAAAATGTCAAAGATGGAAAATCTAGTCTTTGTGGACATATTTTCAGGGTGTGATGTGGCACAACAGGTCCAGAGCTGATTATCATAAAAAGGAACATAGTATCTTCATTTGCCAGGTAGAAAAGTCAGGAAGGAACAATAGAAGGATTCTACAATGGAGTTCTTTAATTGCCTCAACAGAGACAATGCTCATCTGCATTTACTCTTTAAAATAATTCATTTTTAGTCTATTCACATCCTTTGCCATGTAGATTGTCACAACAAACTCCTAATATTTTTTCAAACATATAACTACTGATTTTTGTATTTGTTGGAAATACAACCATATTGTGTAACCCATCTGCAGGTTTTTAGAGGAAATAGCAGAAGCATGGTAGCATACCAGAAGGAAGTCAATCTCACTGAAAAGTATCACAGTTTTATTTAAGACTTTATATGCTAGAAAGACCATGAAGAAGTCATTATTCAAACATAAATAGTGTGAGAAGTTTTACATAACTATACACATGTTTGACATTATATATTGTATACAATAAATATACAATTTAATATTTATCTCTCTATATATTTTCAAAGTTACATCATGATCAGCAAGGATTCTGGTAAAAGACTCAGTAGTCATAAAAAAGAGTTAATTTCAGTGTTCATTGTGTTCCAAGCAAAACATCATAAAATGAGGAAATGGAAGGAATCTCTCTCTCTCTCTCTCTCTCTCTCTCTCTCTCTCTCTCTCTCTCTCTCTCTCACACACACACACACACACACACACACACACACACACACACACATAAACACACACACAGAGTTATTTGACCTTAAAATAACAACTCTGTAGGTGAGAATATTAAGAGTGCTTTATTTTAACATGTATATTTGATTAATATGTCATTAGAAGAAGGGCTACCATTGGGTATCATCTGAACACTAATGAAATGAAAAATAACCTATAGAAACTGCACCAATAATATTTGTACTTTAGACATTTAGAAATATTATTAAAAAATAGGAAAGTCTGCCATCATAAGAACAGAGCATCAGAACACACCCACCACAAAGAATGACTTGACTTCATTGTTAAGATGTTAAATATTCTTCACAATATTCAACAAAGAGCTCATGTGTAAAACAGTAAAAAAGCAGTAATGAACTTTCCACAAATTTAATAACTAATTCTGAGAGCTATTCTCAAATTTCATTGTTTCATTTAAAAAACAGCAACAAGAGTAATAATTAAGAATGTGACTCTTAGTTGCAGAAAAGACATTAAGTTCTTCCCCTCCCTTACCCAAGGGTGTTCTTCATTTCCCCTTTCTTCTTGAGACTTCAGACACAGAAGCTCAGACTATCTGTATGAGCACCTAATTACTGCTTTATCAACATTCAATTTTAGTTGGATATTTTAGTAATTTTGTGGATAAAAGTTATATTCCAGAATAAATTAGTTCTATTCTACGTTTCCCACAGGACCTAGGAGAATGACACGTATTTCAGGAATATTAAGTACATATTTTAAAATTAAAATGAAACTTTATCTGGATTTAAAGACTACAGACAATCTTTCTCTTTCTTTCTCTCTCTCTCTCTCTCTCTCTCTCTCTCTCTCTCTCTTTTGAGAAAATTAAAGCTTTAAAATTGATCACTAAAGGTACACACTGATTTTTTTCCACCCAATTTAAAAAAGAAAACAAAAACAAAACAAAACAGAAGTTTATATTAAGGTTTCCCATTAAGGAGACCCCTTGACAGTTTTCTTCCCCACCCCTCAGAAAGGAAACGACCTGGCTGCATGGTTGCATGGAGGCTGCTCTTGTGTTGAATACATCATGAACCAGTACCACACCTTTGCCTTCCTCTCAAGCATAATTGGCCTCTCTGCCCTCACTCTGCCTACTACGCCATCCCCTGGCATCCTCGCTTGTCTTCCTCAACGCTGATTTTCAGTATTTTGGGTTGTTCACTATGAAAACCAGCTCCGGACCTCTATGCCCTCTACTGATTCCTTTCTAGACCTCTTGCTTCCCTTTGCTTTGTTTGAAAAGTCCTTAATTCCTACAATGAAAATGTAATCCAGCAAGAAAGGAGCCAAAACCAGAGGAGCCATTTTATGAATGTCCAAAAAAACAAATGCACTTGTACTGAACAATGGACGGCTTAGTTCATAACACTCAATCACCCAAGTTCAGGATAACTACCAGAGGAGTGTCTCTGAGATCCATTAACAGTTGGTGAGGCGTACAGACACAGGCACAGTCTGTCTGTGTACACTTTAAATAATAGTAATATAATGGGAAAAGTTGTGGGACCCTGAAATGGTGGCATGTTGGAAAATAATGTGCATGAAAACCAAAATTAAGAGCTCCAGTAGGTGACTGTGGGGATGCATACAACAGCATAAAGAAGCATGCAGTACAGGATGACTTCCCTCCTTTTAGGACTCTTACATTGAGTGTTATATATTTACTATAATAAATACTATTTCTTGTGCATGACTATATATATAAAGACATAGAATATATATGAATACTATATGATCACATATGACCAATTAATGCAGGTGTACTCTTTCAAAATGCTGCCCATCGGAAATTTTCGCTACCTAATGTCCCTACTGAAATTAAAACTGTTTCAAAATTCTACCTTCTTAAATTGATGCTATTTTCTTAATTGATTCATTGTTTGTAACTAATTTTTTTTTCTGCTATTGTAAATTTCCTAAGTTTATGCTACTTATTAGCATAGTAATGAAGGCTACAATTCTTAGAGTTGGTAGTTGTCTGGATTATCAGGATCCCAGAGGGCTCTGGGCATGTGTCAATGGGAAGAGTTAGTTATTTTGTCTTTATAACTAGAAGTTCACCAGAGTTCTCAGTGGGTTAAAGGTAAAGTGTAAGTACCCTCTACTTTCTTAGAGCAAAGATGAACACCTTTCAACACCTTTACAGACTACCAGCTTTAAACATGCATGAGAGTAGATTGAATCCTAGATCATCCAAGGACTGCCTCATCTCAACTTTTAGAACTTTAATTAAACAAATGAAACATCTTTTGCCAAAGAAAGAGACCTGCAGGATTCCAAGACTATGAAACTTTAAAGTCCACTTTTTTTCTCTGACTGCCATATGCAATATCACTGAAGAAAAATGACCCTTAAAAGTACTCAGCAGTATCAAGTGCTTTTAATTTTGCATGAAAATGATTTTATTATTCCAAGTTAAATGTTTATAATATGCAATGGGCTATGATTACATAAAAAAATATTGTAACAAATAGCAAATTAATACTAAATAAATATTGGTTTATTAAAAACAAATGGATGTATTATAATCTCCAGCTTTTTGTTTTTATGGGATTTCTGTGTGTGCAAATGTATGTGTGTCTGTATGTAAATGTGTTGTTCCTTGTGCTTTTCCTTTATCTTTTTTATTCTGTTTGTTTTGCCTTATTCTGGTTTGTTTTTAACTTTATCTTATATTACTATTATTTTAAGATGTCTGTTTGTTTTCCGGTGTGTAAGGGTGTAGATTTGGATGGGAGAGGAGGTGGGGAGGAAAATATCGTATAAAAAAAAACATTTTCAATAATAATAAAGGAACAAATTCAATTCCATAGTACTTCTTGTTACAAAATAATGCTCTGTGGTAATTCATACAAAATTATAGTTAATTAAACTCATATCCTTTTTCACAGACAAGAAACGATGTCTCTAAGACAGTCGCTCAAATGTTAGGCTGCAATGTTTCTGTACTATCAAGCTGCAGCAGACCTGGAATCCAGGATTCTGGGCCCATGAGACCTTTGCCTATGCTCTCACACACTTAAGGAGGCATATGCAAACAGGCTCTATAAAACACCTTAGGAATTCCACAGAGTAGTATCTCCTAAGAAGTTCCCTTTTTTAAGTCAAAGGGAAACTCTTGAAGCAAAATGAAACCAACAGCATGAAGTATAAAAGACAGTTCTCATGACAGCATGAATTTTAGACTTGTCAATCTCAGAATAATCCTATTATGTCAAGTCATGTGTAATACAGTGTACTCTCATGCTTGCAAGGCCTAGTCTTACTTACTTTAGAGGACCCAATACAGAAATAGGTTGGTCATAGTCCTCCTTGCTAAAATCTGTCAGTTTCCATCTTATCATAAAAAGCACAATTATCATTATTTTGACAAAAGCCTGTCATACTTTTAGTAAAGAGTGGAGCTTCACCTGCACTCATCCAATTGCAGGCAGCCATGGCTTACAGCCTGTGAGACAATCCTTAATCAAATCAAGACTTCATTTAAAATATTCCCACGAATTCCATACTCTTCTTCTAATGAGCTTTTATTTTTTGTTTAAAGAGAATTTACAACTTTTTTGCATGATTCATTCAAATTGGATATAGAAGACAAAAATAAAAAATGAAGTATATATATTTGTTTTTAATTGCTTCTTCACCTTTGGTGTGGTGTGTGTGTGTGTGTGTGTGTGTGTGTGTGTGTGTGTGTGTGTGGTGTGGAGGGAGACAGAGACAGACACTGAGATGAGAGAGAGACAAAGAAAAGATCCTGATGAAAGGTTCCACATTATTTTTCATATAATCAGGGATGAGAGACAAACCTACATAAAATATATGATATTGTGAAAAAATATTTGGAGAAGTCAACATTAAAATAAGGATAGCTTTTAAAACCAGTACAAATATTTTTTCCTTAAAGAATATTAATTATATATAGAATATCTAAATCTTTTATTAAAAGATCACGCAATAATTTAGTGTGACTATAACTCATACTGTAACTTCCTGATAAATTCAGTGGTAATGCTACAGCCTCCATTTTCTTATGCTATTCATTATTTTTAATATTTTATCTTTTTTCTGTAGGCTTACAGTATCATGGTAATAACTGCATGATAAAATTGAGAAGGCAACTCACAACTAACTATTTTAAGTAGAAATCTGGTAACCTACATAAAGGTTAGCATAGCTTTGTCGATTTACTTATGTTTGTTTAAATTTTATTTATTTATTCCATGCCTTATTTATTTATGGGAGGCTCACATGCATCATGGTGCATGCATGTAAGTCAGAAGCTACCATTTCAGGTACCAGTTCTCTCCTTCTATCCCCATTCAAAGGGTCAGGCTCAGGCATATAGATTCCCAAAGCAAGTGTATTGACCTAGTGAGCTGCTTCTCCAGATTGGATACCTTATTTCTCAAATGTTCACTTAATATTATTTTTCATAGCTTTACTGTATTATGTATCTCAATGAAATGTTTTCTGTTCAGGCAATACCTTGCTGGTCAGTGGTTTTGAATGAAGTAGGCAATACTTATCAAAAAGAATTTCCCTGAGGTTGAAAGCGTTCAATTTCTCAAGGCATAGACCAGAGAGAGATCTAGCAGAATCAATTCAATTTCATTTACATCCCCCTGAGTACCTCCACATGTCATTGACCCTTCCTGATGTTTACATATGTGTGAGAAGCTTCTGATTGAGCCACCTCAGAAAGGTAAGTGGTTTCTGCTCTACAGATAATTGTTCAACTTGTATTCAGAATCTTACACCTTAACAGATCTACCTGACTCTCCTCTTCACAGGTATCACACTCAGTACATTGAAGGATGTTCTATTCATGAACTATGGCTAGACTTACCACACTATCTGCATTATTCTTCAACAATTTTATTTAAATCACATAGACTTCACTTTCTCTGTATACATCCTTAAAACAGAAGTACCTATAGTCATTATATCGAGCTTCTGAGTTCTTAAACACTGGATCAATCATTAATTTCTTTATTCATTGAATGGTCTAGGCTGTGTATGTTTGTCTGAGTGATTTCCCTCATATTTGTGGATGATCTGCAGGGTTTCACAAGGCAAGAAAAGGATAACCTGACATTCTTCCTTGAAGTA
Source organism: Peromyscus leucopus (assembly GCF_004664715.2). NCBI lineage: Eukaryota > Metazoa > Chordata > Mammalia > Rodentia > Cricetidae > Peromyscus > Peromyscus leucopus. The sequence continues at coordinate 59,724,678 of NC_051072.1, forward strand.
GGTATGCTAATCTTCAGAGTGGTGTATACGGATAGCCAGATGTACATTGCAAAGCCCTGGGTGCTGCAGAGAGAGCTGGGATCAGGGCGAGCCATCATGTGTTCTAATGAGTCTCTAGCCTGTTAGATAAATGCTCCTTCTGTCTTTTGTGAGTCCTTCTTGGACCTGACTGCCTACCATAGTTATGTAATCTCTGTCTCACTTTCACTATCTCAACAATTCTATCCCTTTATAAACAGGCAGCTGGATTAAAAACGTTTCATTTGTATCTTTGAGTGACTTGTAAGATACTTCATAAACACTTTAGTGGACTAGAGTGCTAGAACTCTTTATGATGCCATTTCCCATTTTCTTTTTTCCTTTCCTGTTTAGTTAAGTCTCCCTTTATTTATTTTTTAATTAAGAATAACATAAGCCCAAACTACCACAATTTTGAAATATGCTTTCTGCCACTTCTGTCTTCAATTCATAGTTATCCCAACCCAAACTGCATGTAAGAAACAAAGAAAAGAACAGCCACCATGTTGCAACAAACCACACCACTCACCATATGATTTCTGTTATCATTCATCCTGTAAGCGTCCACCAATATGGTTAACTTTTAGAATGCTCCAGGTTTCACTTTCTCCATGTTGTGAAATGCTAATTTGTTAACATTCTGAACTACAGAACTACATCCATCCATTAGTCATTTATTACATTCTCATGTCCTATGCTAGGCTGTTCCTCCCATACATTTTAGTGACTAATTTCAGTGTGGAAAGATGATAAGTGATCATTAGTGTAATTATTACTTACATTTTTATTCACTATTTTATTATTCACCAATTCTTTACTTCAGAAGTTAACAGTTAACTTTGGCACTGAAGATAAAAGGGCTTACTTTGAAGACCAAAAATCAGATTGAAATACTTAGAATAAAATTGGTGGGAGAACAAGAAAGAACCAACCCTTGAAAGTTGTCTCCTGAGCTCCACCAATATGCCTTGGCATGCATGAACATGCACAAGTGTACAGTACACGCCTACACACACACAAATGATTAATAGCTAAATAAGTAAATAAATAAATAAATAAATATTAAAAAGTCATGGCTAAAATTATAATTATCCAACAGTAGCAAAATGTATCAAATGGCATGTTGAATTTTTCCTTGTCTTTCCATTCTTAAATCCTGCTTCTCAGAGACAAGCATGCTTGTCTTCAATCTCAGTACTCTTCAGAGGCAAAGGCAGGCAGATATCTGAGTTTGAGACCAGTCTGGTCTATAGAGCAAGTCTGGGATAGTGAGTTACATAGAGAAATCCTGTCTTGAAAAACCCAAATGAAAAAATGAAGGAAAACGGGAAGGGGAAGATGAAGGAGAAGAAGGAGGAGGAAGAAGAGGAAGTAGAAGAAGAAGTGGTAGAAGAAGAAGAAGAGGAGGAGGAGGAGGAGGAGGAGGAGGAGGAGGAGGAGGAGGAGAAGAAGAAGAAGAAGAAGAAGAAGAAGAAGAAGAAGAAGAAGAAGAAGAAGAAGAAGAAGAAGAAGAAGAAAAGAATTGATGTGTTTATATGGTGGTTGTGTGCTTAGATGCAAATCCACATTCCTCTTCATTGTGATATTACCTGTGATAAGGTGAAGGAAGCCATATACTCTACTTTACTATAATCATTTCAATTCAACAGTATATTATGGGCATCTTTCCCTGGTGAGCTCATTATTATTTATCTAAAGAGTAATATACTCATCAGAGCAAAATATACTTTATTTCCTTATTTGTTTGTTCCTCCATTCACTTATTTAAGTTTAAACCATACTTTCATGAAGCTGTGACTTTAGATATTTATAAATCTGTTGACTAGGAAAGCAAACACATTAACAACCACAGTAAACTGTTCAGTTCATCTACAATGCTTTACCCACAGTGCTACAAGAACCATGTAAAATCTAAACTGGTACCAGGACATCTGGCTTCAACATAATATACCAAGCTTAACTATACTTTTTAGTTATGCCAATGGACTGACCAAAGTGTCAAACTTACAGTGTCCAACTCAAAGACACAAAGAGTGCACCCAAACCATGTTTACTGAAAAACAGAGATTTCACAATGAAGTATAGAACATCTGGGACACTTCCACCATTTAACTGACTTGTATGGCTGAACACAAAGTGCCGACTGCCAGATTGTGTCATGTAGTTCGGAAAGGCTACTTCTCATCCACTGCTGTTGCTTTAGTGAGATGACAGAAGAATGATGCCAAAGGTCTAGTTTTATGCATCCTAAATTAGTGTTTGAAGGCAAACCTTACAAACTATTGTTACAAAGATGAATTAAGTATACAAATTATTATTTAGGACAGCAACAGATGCAATAGACAGAAACATTCTGGATAAACAAAATATGTTCATAGTATTTAAGATCTTTGATCAAACTGAGAAGTTAGAGGGAAAAAAACAAATCTAGAATCAACAAATCCATGGTCTAATCAGTAATGACTTGATCCAGATTTCATCCCTCTTTAGATGTATACTGAACTTCTATTATGGATAGATGTGTGTGTTTGTGTGTGTATTATACACACAATGAATATTATATCTTCAGTGATTTACTCCTGAGTAGACACATGAGCAAATATATTAATTACTTTTTCCTCCTTGATAATAACACATTTTCTCTGGACTACCCTGAAACAGTTTTCTGTGCCAACATTGTGTATAATTTGTTCTGTGGAATTGAATTCTTACCAGTTTTCATGTAATCATTTCCAAAGGCTCATGTAAGTGTTGCCCCTGTCTCCAGAGCTATTTAGGTCCAGGTTGTAATCTACCAGCTCAATGAAGCAGGTACTTTCTCAGGATCTCGCAGTGTTTGATTTGGTGTTTTGGTGTAAATTTCCAGTCTGTGAGTTCTATTGCTTTTGGATTAAAAATAAACTTCAACAGTAACTGTATGACATACAGGTAACCTCTTCTTCCACTAGCCATTCTCCACATTTTCTGATCTGTGAAATTGAAATATTCTTCAGATTTACTAAAGAGAGAGATGCCTTGCCTTTTTGTAATAATGATTATATTTCACCTAACTCTGCTTTTTAAAGAGAAGCATGAAAACACACTGGGGAAATTAACCTAAGAATAGTGACTAAGCATAAATAAGTAATTTCCCTGATATATTTCTTTTACTGTTACCAAAGAAATATTGGAATCTAAGCCAGGTTTCAACAGATCACTGAATTAGGTTGAGCATTGTCTTGAAATATAGCATTTTGAACTAAGGAGCAAGCAACCTATTCATGCAGCCCGGATTGTAGTCCACTGAAATCATGAAGTGTGGTAAATTTTTAAGACAAAGCTACTATTTGAAACTTGGTGTTCCCAGCATTTTTCTAAGATCAGGGCACACTTTTAACTATGACAGTTCTTACTGCAATTATTATCTGTATAAAATAATCATGATGTTTACCTAATCTGCAAACTAGATTTGAAATAATGCCACATGGATGCATTATATTCCACAGCTCAATTACTTGTGGCTCTCTCAGGTAATCCCAATGAGATGGTCTCAATCATTTTTTTTTTTAGAATTTATAGTTAGTACTAAATCATGAGTGCAGTTTCAACCAAGTGTTTCACAAAGGCAACGACTTATCAGTGCATCTACCATTTTATTATTCTGTGCTGTGATAGCTGGCAAAACATTCCAGATAGAAAGTTATGCTCACTGCATGAATACTTTCCTGGGAAGATTGCATCTGCAGCATCCAGTGCAGCCCACTCAAGTAGAATTTTCCAAATCAAGTGAATGCTTATATATGGGTGTGCAGATCCAAACCTAGGCTTTACTCTGAACCAGTCAGGTGACCAACAAAAAGCTATTTTCTCTGTGTGTATCTAATTTCTTTGTCTGCAAAATAAGAGTAATAAATATGTCTGTCAGGAGCATCTTCACAAGCATTAACCAGGCACGGCATGTAAACTGCTTCATACTGTCCTGAACACAGAGCAGAGAGGGTAGCCAACAAAAGCTAACTGTTATGCATCCCTTCTTCTACGAAGTGGCTGCTGAAGCTCCATCTCTTATGAAATAGATGCTAGAGATTTAAAAGACAACAATGTCAGGATCATAGACCAATCCAAGTTAAAGATAAAGAATTAAAGAATGACAAATTAAATGCAGCTCTATAAAGCATTCTAGAGTCTAGAATGATAGGAAGTGGTTGTTCTGGACAAACAAACAATCAACAATGGCAAACCCAGCAATATCCGAGTATGGAGTCACATACTTGTTCTTCCAGCATGAGAAGCTGATAGAAGAGAATTGCTCCAGTTTGTGGGCAACCTGGGCTATCCAGTGAGAACAAGACCACCCAGACCTACAGATCAAGTGCTCTTTTGAACAGACAACAAACACATTTGTAAACTCTCAAGAAATTAATGAACACAGGAGGCCAATGATAAAATAAGAACTAGGAGGCCAATAAGAAAATGTACAGAACATTAAGTTATCCCATGGGATGAGGAAGAATGCAGGTTACTAACTGGATGAAGTAAAATAAAGATGCTCACACTACAATCTGCTTTGAGGTAACACAAAAACACAGGAGTCTTTTGTAAGAAAGTTATAATATCACTATTGTTATTAAAAACTAGAAATATTACTAATGTCAGAAATATTAATAAGAGTAATTTAAAAATCACTATAACTCCTTGAAGTGGAAATTAACTTGTCAAAGTTACACTTTACATACGTTTTGCCAGAGCTGTAGGGTATACACACTGGGTAGAGGAAATGCCAGGAGCACAAAGGCTGTGCTTGGAGTTCTGAGAGCAAATGATCACTCTCCTTGGGAGTTATTAGAGGGAAAAGAAGCTGAGGGCACTAGCAGACTTAATAGAAGGCCACAATTAGTCATGGATAGCTAAAGAAATCTGTAGGCAGAGGAATCAGAAGACCGGGTGGTGTCCAGAAAGTCTGATCTCTGAAGCACAGAAGGTAGAAAAAAAGTGGATGGAGGAGACCAGGACACAGTATGCAAAGGTAAGGTGAATACAACAGAAAGGAACCATGGGAGATTCTCACAGTAGCCTCTTACACATTAAACTCTTGTAGCAATCATTAGTAACCGAATATTTTAGAAGAGTCGTCTGGCAGATAGTCAGAGGGAAATAATTAGGATGGAGAAAGTTCAAAGCAGGGGCATAATCCAGGGAGAGCACACCAAGTTCATCCAGGAGAAATAAACCCAGAGATGAGCAGCAGAAGAATTCAAGGGAAGACCGGGATGTCCCATCAACGTGATTTTGTGGCTAAGAGGCCCTCTAGCTTTCTAACATTTATTACAAGTAAGTGATTCAGTCTGAGAAGGAAGGACCAGGAAACACAGGCTCTAAAAACGCACGTGAGGAGGGCCAGAAGAGCCGGGCGCTGGCCCTAACTTACACTTCAAAGACAGAACCTCAGTGAGTTCCTATGTAGGACAGAAAGCTCAGGGTGGTATGTGCTCATGAATATTCCTATTTTAGAGCATAATGGGTTCATCTAAAATATTTTTAAAAATTGAATAGGCCATAGGTACATTAGGCAGCTTTGGGATTCTAGGGGAAGATTAAGATTTAGGTTAAAGGTTGATCTTAGTGGATGGATGGATCTATGACAGGAGATGTGTTTGATGTCAGTAATGATTGCTCCTTAAAAGAGGTTCTAAGGTTCTTATTTTTCTTGTGCTTATTCTACAAATGAGGTCTTTTCCTAATCAGCTTCCAGGGAGTTTACAGGTACAAATGGTATAAATAGCTACAAATCAGCAACATAGTTACAAATCAGTAAAGACCCATTATTTTATTTCAGTGTAATTGGATTTCATCTGGTAAAGTTATTTTCTTGGCCATGTATACTATTCATTTAGTACTTTTCTATAGCTAGCAGTTTTTAGAAAAACTGGGATAAACATTAAAGGGAGTAATTATTAAGATAAATATTTTAAATAAAAAGATTTTATTTTCCATCAAGAGAGGATAAAAACTAAAATACAGATTCATAAATAATATCACTTATATAAGAAAAACTATAGGTCTAATGATTAATAATTGTTAGGAATTCAATAACTTAAGTTGATTTTTTTTTCTAATAACAATTGTATCATTGATATAGGACTACATAGTGGGTTCAAGGTCAGTCTGGGCTACATGAGGCTCTTGTCTCCAAGGGGAGACATGATTCTTAGAAGATTCAACATGGTCTTTAGGTCACTTAAGGAGGTAAGCTTCTTCCATTCAGTAAATCATCATTTATATAGCCTGAATGAATTTTGCAGGTCATACAAGTGAAATTCATATTTGTGTCCCATAAACACTTCACACAAGATTTATGTTTACCTTTTCCTTCCTGTGTTATGATTTTCAGCAGGTGAACACTGAGACCAAAATCTCCCACCTCAACTCCAACTCCTGTGACATATCTCATATCTACACAAATGGAACTCTAAAACCTCAGCTGATATTTCTCAGTCTAAAAACTTTGTATTTCTTTGTTGAGCAGAAAGTCTTTTCCATCAGCCTCTGAACTCCATAGACACACTATATGCTATGTAAGCATTGCCATATCCATTCTAGAGATAGCATAAAATCTGAAAAAACAAACAAAAAAATCCACAAAAAAAAACCAAAAAAACCAAAATGAAAGAACAACAAAAAAAAAAATCCAGAAAAATCCGTGGATCCTTACAAAGATGTTAACTAAGGTTAAAAGGATACTCTAAATTCCTTCTCTAGGTAGGGAACACACTGAAGCCTTGAATTGAGATATTCATTAAGATGACATGTCTATGCTCAGAGTAGATTTTAGTAGACAGCTGTTGTAGGGGAAGCTAAGGATGATGAGGTCATAAGAGAAATCATCCTATTAATGTTAGGGAGTTCTTTATGCAAAGAATTAGAGGAAATGTTTTAAATGTGGGAAAACTGCTTTAAAGCTATGTTAACTTTTGAGTTCTGCTGTACCTACCTTAACAACACAAAATTTATGAATACCATGATTTCTCCCTTTATGTTAAAGTAGGTGATTTTTCAATCATCTGGATATATCAGAAAGTATTTATTCTAAACATCAATCAATTTTATTCCATTGCATCAGACAAGCACTCCTCAGAAAACAAACAAAATGCCATTTCGTAGGGCCTCACTCTTGTGAGCCACACAACAATCCTGAGGAGCACTTCACAATCCTTAGAGGACATATTTTCTATCTTTTTCATCAGACAAATAGTTACTGTGTCCCAAGTGTTTGCTTATCCAGAGTCTTTATCCTTTAAGAACATTTTTTAAGTTGACAGACATGCAAATATCCATACCCACTGTACCTTGATTGGGGTACAATTTACATGCAAGAAAATGCACAAATTGGAGTGCTAGGCTCCATGTTTGCATAGAGATGAGTCCTCAGAATCTCCCTACTCAATGCAACTCATTTTCAACACGCCACCGTGCACTCCTGTGCCCTCATTCTGTCAAGGACTGGGTTTCATATCTGCAAAGTATATTTTTTCTGTCTTTCTTTCACTCAAATTACATGTTTGAAATCCATCTATAATGTGCCACGAGTTAGATTTTTCCATTCCCATAGATTCTTGATGAATATGCCAGTTAGTTTATACTTTCCACATCTAATGGACATTTATTTGCTTTTAGTTCTGACATCATGAATGATTTTATATACAAACATTCTCTTATAAGTCATGGATGTTTAAATGGTTGTCTCAGTTCATGAATAGAGTTAGTTAACTTACATTAGCTGCAGTAAGTAATGGCAAATGGTTTTCTGCAAAGTTTATCCTTAGCTATTAAACACACCTTCTGTTTTGTATTTCCACACTTACATAGGGTAGGTAATTATTGTTATACCAGTCTACTTTTTTCAGCTATGTACAACATACTACACCAGAGTACTCCTCCTTAAAAGATATGGTGTAATTACTTTAACAAACCAATAAGATAAATATCAACAATCCTAGGCTATAGAATACAGAGGAAGGAGCCTGTAAATAAATAAGGAAATTGTCAAATATAAAACCAAAATATTTTATATATTTTAAATAAACATACTTTGAAAGAAAATAAAATTTTAACAACTCTTTGAAGAAATATTTTAAGTAGCAGTCCATTCTTGACATACTATTATTTGAATTAGCCCTAAAAAGGTATGAGTTTTTTAAGTTTATTTTTATTATGTATAGGCACGTGTTTTTGTTTACGTATGTCCACATTAATGCAGGTGCCTAGAGAGGCCAGAGGCATCTGATGCCCCAGGAACTGGAGTGATAGGCAGTTGTAGGTCACTTGATGCAAGTGGTAGGAACCAAAGGGAAGTCCTCTGCAAAAGCATTAAGTGCTCTGAATGCCAAACCATCTCTTCGCCAGAAAAGGTGTTACTTCTATTGCAGGATATACATGTATTTCATAACTGAATAAGTTCAAATGTACAACTAAAACGAAGGAGGACACACTATAATTTACCCCCTCTCTCTCGTGTGTGTGTGTGTGTGTGTGTGTGTGTGTGTGTGTGTGTGTGTGTGTGTCTGTGTCTGTGTCTGTGTCTGTGTGTTTGTGTGTTTTGAAGCAGGATTTCATTTGCCCAGGCTCAAATTTGGTATAAATCAGAGGCTTGAACCTCCTGCTCTGTCTTCAAAGATTACTGGCAAAACAATACTCAGTTCAGAATTTCATGCTAATACATAAATTATCATATCAACATCATGGCTTTGTTGGTCAAGTTCAAATAACATGCCAATTTAGATTCAAATGAACCACTGTATTTTCACATTAAATAAGTAGCAAAATGAATAACTTTATTGTCCTAGATGTAGAATATTACAAAAATATATAAATGATATTTAATTTTTATGAAGATTTTTATTTTAACAGTATTTTGACAACACGGCAATAAAAGAGACCATCAGGTGATTTTGCTGTACATCTCATTCACACAATACAGAAGCAGCCATGCTTTAAAAATATTAGGAGTAATACCTGGAGAGAATCCAGTGGCTTTGTTGTGGTAGTGGTTTTAATCTTAGGTTAGTCATCAAGTGTTTCTAAAATTATATTTTCTTTTCTCTGCAATTTAAATAATATCTAATGAGAGATCACTTGGGTTTTAAACTAAATGGTAACTGTAAAGAGTCAGACTTCTTAGCACATTTCTGAAATTACAACTACACATTAATTTCTAAAACCCACATTGCCCAAGTCATACTAGGAATAACTAAATTAGACTCACTGCCAGAAGGAAGGCACCTGTATTTCTTAAGCCTCCTAGATCATAATTAAGCATAAATGCAATACTTAGAAGAGATCTGGGTACTAGAAGTTTAGATAGAGAATATAGGAAAATTGCCGTTTAGTCGGCAAAGATCAGGGAAAGCGAGCTGACCAAGTGAGAATCGGGTGGGAATTCAAAGTGGACAGATCAGTTGAAATGGGCAGGAACAACACGCAGCTTCACCGACAAATCCGCCCATCACAGTGCTAACTCATCTGCTAGGTCCCAATGATGTTACCATGTCTGCTTTATCTTTATGCCCAACTTACTTTATTGTTTCTGCATTGAATTTAACTGTTTGCCATCATGTTAATGAATGTGTGTGAAGGGAAACCTACTCTGGGCTATTGGGAATCCTTAGCATCAATTCAGACATACAGAAATGTAACCTAAAACATTTCTTAAATTTAATAAATTCACCTTACTAAAATTATGGCTGCAATTTGCCTTTGCAGGAAAGAACATCAGTCTTCCTTCCAAAACATTCTGAAGATAAATTGTTATCATTTAATCTTTTCCCATAGCTTTCCTATTCTATAATATGAAATATTTTAAATACATAAAATAAAATTTGTCTAAAGCCTCTCAAATAAAATATTATAGCCTATAAATTTTTGCAGTGTCTTAAAGACAATAAACTTTGAAATGCCCTCCTAATTTAATAGACATTTATGCTTATTGAATCTTTTAGAAGAATGAATCCCAAGAACCAAAGAAATCTCACAAAACTTATTATGCTAATCTCATTACTTCTAGTAGTTCAAAAATGTAGTTGAAAATATAAATATATTTTCATTTTAATCTTTCTACTTTAGTAGTTATGAGAAAGTAACAGGAAGTATGATGTAATGTTACTAAATGTTCACTGGACAATTTTTTTTTTTTTTTTAGATTCATTTACTTTCTGGTGTGACCAGATATATGGTGATGACTGTAAAAACTATGTGAACTGATTTTGTTCTGTTACTATGATGAACCATTAAGTTTTTCAATGATTGAGATAATTGTCTGAACTTGTTCTATACTTGGATATTTAGAGTATACATAAAAGTTTTAAAATTGCATATATGAGCTACCTCAAAACTCCTGTCACCATGCAAGCTCTCTAGTTCTACTAGTCAAGGCCTAGGGCAAAACAGATAAATCATGAAATCATTATTACTCACCTGGAGAACTAGAGAGATGATTTTCAGAGATGACTGGCTTGGAAGTGCTATGGGACATACGTCTCAGGACTACCAAAATCCACAGTTGCCCATTTGTTTGCCTACTATTACATCGTGATACTTACTACCTTTCATGCTTCCATTCAAAAGGGAAACAAACCACTTCACTGATTTTAGCGTATCACTGAGATCAACTGTATCAAGCAGTTAATTAAAGGAATTTACTTGTAATTAATGTTTCTGGAAAAGTTGCCTGTAAGTCATTTTCTCATGGACTGAATCTCTTTGCATTCATTAAATAAAGTATACTGATTGAAAAAATTATTTTTAAGAATATTTAAAAAATATTTTGCTATTTCAAATACATTAAGTAAACACATGTGTGTGCCAGCAGCACAGGCATTAACTACAAGCTTTCTCTAACTGCAGAAATTCAGGTGCCAGATCAGATGCAAGTATTCTGTATCTACATGTTAGCAAAGCCTTGAAACAATGGCATCTCCTCATTTGAAAGGTAAGGCAGGCCGCGATGGCTCATCTTAGGGAGAGGGCAATGAATATAATTTAACCAACAGTCCTCAGTGATTGGTCACGGAAATCAAGGTCTGCAGACCTCATGGAGATGTTGCAGTTAATCTGAGGCTGAGGTAGTATTGATGATTTCCTGGACTCTGTGGACTATATCATCCGGAGTTCCAGGAAAACTGGCCCTCTCTGAGCAGATCTTCCTCTTCATTCATAGACATAAGGATCATAGGACCTTTAACTGCTCATGTTGCTTGGCGTCAAGCCATCCATCCTAGCCTGTTTCCCGTTGCTGTGGACAAACACTGACAAGAACCATCCTGGGGAAGAAATGATTTATCTCATCCTATAACCTACAGTCTATCATCCATAGAGGCCCGAGTAGGACATCCAGGAAGAAACCTGGAGGGACCCGAAGAAAAGAGCATGGAGGAACCCCGATGACTGCCTAGCTTCCAGGTTCATTTTCAGCATCCTTTTATATAGGCCGGGCCTGTTTTCATGGCTTGGCACTGCCCACACAGTAAGCCAAGCCCTCCTGCATCAATTGACCATCAAGAAAATGCCTCATAGACTGCCTGCCCGCAGAAACTGAGTTCCTAGGGTTTTATTAAGTTTATAGCTGAAACTAAATATGATACCATCTTATATGAAGCATGAGAGGAAATAAAATAATCTTCCAACACTACTAACAAGATTTCTTCTATATGGATGTCAACAGGAAGCAATGGTAAGTTAATAATGTCTAAGTGCAGTTGCAACATTCTGCATGGGTCTGATTTGCCCTCTGCCTGTCTTTCTGCCTGCCTGTCTGCCTATCTGCCTATTTGTCTATATGCCTGTTTGCCTGTCAGCCTGACTATCTGCCTGCCTGCCAGTCTGTCTGTCTATCTGCCTGCCTTCCTGTCTGTCTGCCTCCCTGTTGACCTGCCTGCCTATTTGCCTCTCAGTCTGTCAGTCTGTCTGCCTGCCTGCCTGACATCTTCCTGTCTATTTATTTGCCTGTGGCAATAAGGATGGTTTATTATGAACAATCTGCCTCAGTGTCCCTCGGAAGTCCCCAGCTTGAACCTTTCCATTATAGCCATCATGGATCTCTAGATTTAATCATTCTATGTAACTACACCCATGTAACTTTGACCAGTAGCCTCTCATGTCTCCTTAGAATCACCTACTCTCCACTTGCCCAAGATAATAAATCCATTTGAAAAGAAGTGCAGTTAGGGATGGCAGAAGAGTCAGTGGGTCAAGGCACTTCCTGCTCAGCCTGATGACCTGAGTTTGATCCACTGGTCCCCCATGGTGGAGAGAATTGAACTGTGAAAGTTGGTGTCTGACCTCACACCCTTGTCATGCCATTTATATGTTCACACACATTGGCATAGAAAATAACTAAATAAATAAAACTAAAAATTTCATACAAGCACCATTACCATGTTTTCCGTTTTCAGAAGCTAAAATTGTTTCATTTCTAGTATAACAGGAAAATATTTAAGGACGCTCATGTGTTTGTTGTATCTTTATTTTCATTAATTTTGGTTCTATATTTATTTATGGGTTGTGCATTGTATATATGAGTACATGTCTATGTGTGTATACATACAAGTGCAGGTATACATAATACACACATACACATTCGAAGGTCAAAGGCCTAGTTTCTGTCACACTCCACATTAATTTGAGACAGGGCCGCTCAATGACATGGAACTCACATTAGGTCAGGCTGGATGGGCTTGTGGCTTTACTCTCTTTGTCCATCTGCACTCCCGGTTTGGATAATAGAGATGAACACCATTGCACCTGGCTTTCTATGTGAGTCCTGGGGCTCCAAATGCAGTTCTTCATGAGTATGTGGCAGAGTTCTTTATCAGCTTAGTGGTCTCTCCAGTTTTCTCTTATATTTTAGGAGATTAATGTAGCTATTAGTCCACATGATTTGTTTAATAACTTTTATTATGAAATTATTTTTCACATTTGTCTCCATTTTAAACTTTTCAAAATGGCAATTTTCTGTGTATTTCATGCTAGTGTGTTTTCTAGTTCATTATATTTAGATCTTTTTCTGCAAGAACAATTATAATTGTACATTTTATTCCTACCACTCATGAGTTTTGTACTTATATCAGTTTCATCCTAGAGACAACAACTTCCCAATGTAACTTTTTAGTAAATTTTAGAACCACATACTTAATGGGAATTGTGGCTCCACATCCTAGAAGGAAATGCTCACCGCTAAGACTTCTGGAAAAGATATTCCATTGCTTTTATTTCTTTTTAACCTCTTGTCATTGACGGGCAGGACTGAGAAAGCTGAGGTTCTTACTACTATTCCAACTTAGCTTGCACAAGTATATACTGAAGAGGTATAGACAGAGTTTACCTGCATCATTTTGTTAAGTGAATGAATGACTATTTCTCAAAAAATTACTCATTTCATGTATTAAACTTACATCCAACAATGTTTATTCATTTTCTTATAACTTACATTTCTTCCTGCTCCATTAGAGTTAAAAATCCACTAATGCGCAATACTTTTAGGGGGCGGGGAAGGGTAGATAATGGGAAGCATTTTCTGAAACATTACTGTAGAAGCATGTCCTATACAATTAAACGTTTCAATCTCTCTCAGTTACCCTCTTCTACAGTTCCAAGTGCTAAACACAGAACTTGATTCTTAAGGCAGTGTCTCGGAATGGAAGCAACACAAGCCTGTAATGCCGCTCCTCGTCAGAGCACAGGGATACAGGCCATGTGCCCCTTACCCATCCCCCCTCCTCTTATAGTCTGTTACTTTCTCACGATCAATGTGGTTTTATTACCAAAGGAGAAAAGGAAAAAAAAAAAAAACCTTTAACATATCAAGAAATATGTCTTTGTGTATCTATACTGAATAGTGTAATACACCCAATAATAATACTTTGGCTGATTTTAATGGGTAAAACTTGAATTCGGCATATTTGAAATTGATTGGTGACTCCTGTTGGCCTGTTCTGCATACATGTTATATATACATGGCCCTACAGACATACAAAGTTCTCACCACTATCTCACTCCCATGCCTGCGATTGGTAAAGAAAGTCAAAATTTCTTCAGCTCAAATGACACTAAAATTTCACTCAAGTTCAATGCATTATAAGAACACATCAGTAAAATATGTGTGGTGCCCAAGTAAAGTGAGAAGCCAGCAGCGGCTGGTGAGTTATGACTTCTCGTGCTGAATCTGTAAGATTATTTCATCTGGGAGAAGGCAAAGCAGCAGATCTACATTGTGTCTTACAAAAGCTTGAAATTTTCCTCAGGGAACTTTCAAATGAGTTGTCTATTTAAGGAGAGGGAAGAGGGAAGATGAAAAACATCATCTCTTAAAGAGTCATAGTTATTTGACACAGACCATCAGTGATTAAAAGCAACCAGAACTGGCCCACTCTCCACTTCTGAATCATCACTATCTGCATACTAATGATGGAATACTCCATCTGCCTCTTCTAATATTTCTTTTATCCAATAACTGCAAAAAGCATGCCTGTTGGAAAACAGGGAAATTGCTCATCAACGTTTCCTTCCCCAAAAGCTGGCGAGATGAATAAGTAGGAACATAAACATAGTTTTCAACTTCCGTAGCAAGTGCTTTGTCTGAAAACCTATATTCTGTCACTGTTTGCACAAGGACAACATGTGTAAGGTAAGGTAACAACCGGATAATTTTTAGTCTCTGTGGGGGGTTTCTGTTACAATCGGTGAATACCAAGAACTGTCAGAATAAACAATTGCCCAGGCTTCCTATCTTTATACCTGATCTGCAGATATTCTATGATACAGAAAACATCTGCCTCTGTTACACAGTGTTGGATAGGAAAGATTTTTCATTCAACCTACTGCAACCTATGACACTGTGCAACATTATTCACTCATGTGACTTTCTAGGACATTAGCACATGTCATCCCACCTATTTTGTATACTGTTTGCCTTTGCTTCTTTTTCCTTCTTCTTCTTTTTTTTTTTATTTTTATTTTTTTCGAGACAGGGTTTCTCTGTGTAGTTTTGGTGGCTGTCCTGGATCTCACTCTGTAGACCAGGCTGGCCAGGAACTCACAGAGATCCTCCTTGCTCTGCCTCCTGAGTGCTGGGATTAAAGGCGTACGAGACCACCATTCAGCCTTGCCTTTGTTTGTATTTTGAAATTTACCTGCTATTTCATGATTAATCATTTATTATTGAAATTACTTTTCATCTTCATTTTAGTCTATAAGTTATTTGGCATTTTAAAGATAGTTAATACTCAGCATGATTACTGAAGTAATGCTAAGTAAAATTTTACAGAAATAAACAAAATGAGTAACATTAAAAATCGTGTTTTAGAGGGCTGTTGAATACCAAGGTATGAGTGCTACCACTGCATCTTTAGGGATATTTTGCCATACTGGTCATTGCCGTTTCTTGGTTCCACAGCTGGGTAGACTGTTGGTTGCTTGTGTCCCATGCCAGCTGGCATAGCAATTCTAGAACTATGAAAACAGGCTGACTGGAAAGAGGCTTTCATGTCAGATGAAGCTCAGATACTGAGGTCTCTGTCCAAAACACATGGTGTCTTCTGCAATAGGGACCTACCTTTTCATCTGAAAGGCAACCATGAGCAGTAGCCTACATTGTCTCTTGGGTGCACTTCACCAACAATTCAAAGAAGGATTTCTCAAGCCTGGTACTGGGTTTTACATTTTAGATAGTTCAGGGCTCCTAGAGAGAGTCTTGCCAGCTCAAGTAGCATTGCTTCATTCAAATACGTATACACATACACTTATATGTTTTATATGTTATTTTAGGTGAGTAAAGTAGGTTTCCTTACTGTTTTTCATACATCCTTAGTCCGGGTTTTCTGTCCTCCCTCTCTCTCTCTCTCTCTTTATATATTGACCTTCCTACTTTCTCCCCAAGATTTGAGGCCTTCTCAACAAAAAATGAATTATGCATGGAACAGACATCTAGCCCGACTATTTAGGGTTAGTGAGGTCATCAGTCTTAAAAGAGAACCTACACTGAGTCATTGGAATTCCTAAATTCATCCAAATACTGATCCTTATACCCACGGGTAAGGGTAGCTCTCATTGTTCCTCAAAGAAGCTTCACTGTACAATGGACAGAGACAGTCAAGAAAAGCAACTACTGGCCAGAATGCAGGGGAAAATGGAACATAGGGTGTTTAGTCCCAAGAGAAAAATCAACAATACAACCCATGCACCAATGCTCAGGGAACATCACAGGCAGATGGATGGTAAGAACCAGAGGACCAGGAAATTTGCTGTTGGATTATGTCTCCTAGAAACAACAGGGCAGCTTCACTCATGATACCTCAGCAGCACAGCTTCCTTAACAGGACCTGAAGGAGGACATACCAAGAGGCAGGATAACATGGAGTGGTGGGTTTCATGAGCATCACCACTAGACAAAGAACTGACAGGCAATGCTGAGAGGAATCATCAGTCACTACCAGTGAGGAACCTCCTAAATGGCTTTAAATACTAAATGGTCAGTCCTGACATAATATACATGCAATAACATACATATATACATATATACTAAACAGGCTAAGCAGGTTGAATTTATATTTTTATCCGACCTATGATATTTGTACTTAAGTATGCAAATATATGAACATATTTATATATAATGTATGGTTATATGTTATAAATATAAATATAATATGTGCATTAAATACACACACACAAATCAAAACAGAACATGAATTTGAGAGGGCATGGGTAGGAGTGTGTTCTGTTAAAAGTAGGAAAGGAAAGGGAAGGGAAGGAGGAAAACGTATAATTATATTTTAATTAAAAAATAAATGATTTTTAATCATGTTATTTCATGCACTTAACTTCTATTAATAACTTTATTGAGTAAGGAGAGAAGCCTATTGGATAAAAGAACAAACAGTTTTATGAAATATTAGAGGAAATTATACACAAAAAAAAATATGTTGTACCTTTAAAATAGAATACTTGGGTTTGCCGAAGAAATTTCATTTTCTCTACTGCCAAGCTATCGTGTCACTTATTTTCAGATATCTAGTTTAAACATCAGGATACCCAGGTAAATAAATACACAATACACACAAAAAAATGAGCGCATAGTTTCCATAAACATATTTCATAAACTGAGCTTCAGCACTAGCCTTCAAATCACTAATTCAACCTCCAGTAATATGAAGTATATGCCAAGTAAGACAAGCTGAGAAACGAAAGGCCTCGTAATGTTACCGGTTTCTCTTGGAGAATTAGATGTTTTGTTTTGTTTTGTTTTTCCTAGTGAATAAAGAAAAGGATGAATTCTAAACTTAGTCCAGAACAGTTGGAATTCAGAAGTGCCGAAGCCTGCACTGTGCTCTGGCTCAGACAGCAATAAACATGCGGGAGTGAGCTGGACAGGACCTGTCAGGCTGGAGTGCACATCACACTGAGCTGCCAAAAGGCTTTCTGAGAAGCCTGGCTCCTTGCATTGCTTAAATATGCAAATAATCCAAGCAGCAAAGGCTCAGACAGGTTCACCTCAGTGTTTAAAATTGTAAAATCTACATCATTGCTGTGTGCATATTTTCTTCTCCAAGTCAGCAGACTATTTTGGAAAGAGCAGAAGTGGAATTAATGCATGTAATTATTATACTAAAATTAGTGTAATTGCCGCTCTCAATGTATGCATGGCATATGTTAAGTAAATTAAAGGTGTGCATTTTATATACAATCAGTCATGCTTATTACTAGAAGGAAAACTGAAAAAAATAGCATTCTTATTCATAGTATATTTTGTTCTGATCAGTTCTTTCTTTATCTGCACTTAATGAGCAAAGTCAAGAAAAACATTGTGTAGATGAGGAATCAAACTTATAAAAAGGTATTCAACATTTACAATAGAGAGACAAATTGTTAATAAAAATCTCTAGTTGTTTCTGCTTTATTTCTAACTCAGTCTTTGATTTGTCTTCAGCATTTAAGTTAATAGGGCTCCCTTGGAGGCTCCAGTAGTCCTGTGAGTATGCATGCTGTCAACCTATCTACACCTTTTCTCCTGGAAATAGCACACCATTCAGCTGAATGAAACAAACTTCACATGATTCAAGGCCACTGGTCTAGAATTTTATGAGGCACAGGAAGTACATCAGAGAAGTACATTTCAACCTTTATTATAACTACTTATCTGCTGTTTATTTACTTTTATTTTCTTTCTGATAGTTGTCTTTGAAACAGTTTTACAGAGTATAGTTAAATAAAAGTTATATTATCCATTTTTTATTTAACAGTAAGATCAATTTGTGTATATGTGCTATGAATTTAATTTCATGCCCTCCATATATATTCATAACTTGAACAGTGTATTATCAATAAATATTTTGTTATCATTATTATTTTACTAGGAAGGAATAACGCAAAGGCTTTTAACCTTTCACTAAAAGTATTTGTACAAAATAATCTTAGAACAAAATAATCTAAGTACAATATTAAAGACATTTTTATTGGTTTCTATACCAAACAAGAAATCAAAGTACTATTTCTATGAAAGTTTTGTTTCAAGCTTAAAGATAAATTTCTGTGTCAAAAAGTAATAAATAAAGGAATAGCGTTGTTTATAGCATAAAATTCTGTTATGCAAAGCATTTTTCATTGTTTGGCTTTTAAACTTGAAGCACTTTTCATTAATTAAACAAGACCATAAGAAAAATTAGTAATTGACTACAAAATTAATATCCATATATTATACCAGTATATTATTTCTAATATAGCGTAATTAATAAAAAATATTTCCCTTAAACCATCAATAACATTAGGTTCAGATTTCCCTTTAGAATTTGATGCTGGGGAAATGGCTTAGCTGGTTACGTTCTTGGTGATGAGAGCCCTTCCAAGGAGGTGGAGACAAGCAATGCATCGAATTCACACAGACATACAAACATGTGGGTGAAAGATCCGTGTTGACCTCTCTCTCCTCATGTGTGCTAACACGCATGTGAGAACCCTCAAACCCGTGATCATGAATGCACACATGCAGCTTTAAATAATAAATGATGGCAGATACAATACAGAAAAATAAATATCAAGTATCAGTGTTTCTGTACGTAGATATTTGGAGGAATGAAGCAAGGACTATAATTTACAAAGACAAAAATTGATGTCGAGGAAGAAAAGAGGCAAGTGTCATTTGCACTGAATCTCTTACATGTGAAATGAATTCACTTACACAGTGACTTCGAGGGAAAAATAACATAAGTTGCAGCTAATTTGTCTGAATTCACTGTGTGCCATAGTGTATGGATATTGATGCCTTGTCTTCTTTTATTAAGATTTACATCTCTGAATTAACTTGGCATTTATTTAGTGAGTGACTCATATGCTTAGAAAAATAATAAAATGTTGGACTTAAAAATATCTTCATCATCCATGGTGATACCACCACTTTTAATGACACCATAAAATCCATGTCTTTCTTTATCTTTTGGTTGAAGTATCCGTTTCTACTTGTCCTACTAAAATTATTTTTTCTTAATGGACATCATTTTTAAAAGTCCTGGAGAAGGTCAAGCCAGACCAAGTCACAGCACCAATAGTGGGCGTGAATCCTACCCTGAGCAAAGGAGTGATTGACATTTATTAGCTGCAGGGAGAGGGACAGTTAATTTTCTTTAATGAGTGAACCCTAGTAGGTCGACCACATGCCAAGGAAGGTCTGACTCCAAGCCAAGCTTGGCGAAACCAATTAAACTCAATGGAGCACAGGCACAGGGAGGAAGAAAACTAAACATTGAGTGAGGTGGGATGGGAGGGTAAAGAGAGTGGTTATAATCAGAGCTGAGAGGAAATTGGATATGTTCAAAATATATTGTATGAAATTATTAAAATATATTGTTTTAAAAAAGATTCATAAGTGGTCATTTGGTTCACATGCTTTTTGTGTGGAGTTAAATGTTATACTGATTTTGGGTGAGAAGATCTTAATATTTTTATGTCTCTCCTCTTCAAATCAGGACATAAAAGTTCAATAATTGTGTAGGAAATAATACTCAGTAAGTTTCATTGAAATTCTAACTTTGCAAATCTCTCACTTGTACTAAACCTGAGAAGGGACCTTTCAATGCCCTAGTAAGAGTAGAGATCAAATGGTTCTTTGTCACGTGGTCTTCAATACCCTGTGAAATTACGAGTTGCTGGGACTCAAGGAGCCGCAGCAGCCTTTCACTTTTGGGAATAAAAGCCAAGTAGTAACCAAAATAGTTAGTGCCTCTAATGCAGGGAACCACTCAACTGAAGTGGAATGTGGTTGTGTACGAATTTCTGTGCTAACATAAAAGCAAGTGGTCACTTCATTCAGTGCCTTTCAGCTTTCTAAAACAGCATGTCAGTTAACAGGCACGAAGCTCATTGTTTAGAGTCAAATAATTTTCTGCTACTTCCTTTACACTGTAGAGCTTCTCTAATGTTTGCTTCCTTCCAGGAAAAATAACTATAATGGTCCCTTGGAGAGACATGAGAATCAGGAGAATCACACCTGCAAACACACATGTGGATACACACACACACACACACACACACACACACACACACACACACACACACACTCTTGTGAAGTGAGCTAGTGCTAACTGCCAGTCCTTATCTTTAATGCTTGACATGATGTCACAGAGAGACATTGTGGTGAGGACATTTTTCTGGAAAAAAATCTGTTAACCTTGGCATTTCCAGATATGTCCATATTACATATGGTAACTCCTTTATAGTACATGAACTATCCATCATGTGCAAAACTACTTCACAGCATGAACAATAATACTGACCAGCACCCAGTGGCTGAGCTGCCAGCAGTCATAACTGCTGACCCACAGTTCAGCTGAGTCCTTAAAATGTAGTTGTAAATGCTGTGACATTAATGAGGAACATGGACCGATTTTTAAAAATGAATTATCTTGGTTATTGATTAATAAATTAGAAAAGTTAAACCCATGACCAAAAGCCTCTGGGTGTAAGAAAATAGAACAAAATGAGAATGGTGTACAATGTTAGCAAAGATAAAAATGGTGATTTGTAGGGAAATATAACAAATCTTTGCCCTTTCCCAATACAAGAAGCCCCTTGTCTATTTAATCCCCCCCCCTCCCCGCATTTTGTTAATAGCTACACAACTGCAATCATATTTTGGTCTTTATGTGAAAGGAACATGTTTTAGCCTGTCATTTCTAAGTGGCTTGCAGTGATAGCATAGTTCTCTCAGCCCGATACAATAGGTTTTCTTCAGTGCTCTCAGGTCTCACAGTGATAATGTTAGTCCATCATTCCTGTCAGTGGGTTACTGTGAATCGTAGAGCTTCAGTCTGGAATGTGTTTGTAACTCTTCCCTTGGTGGGAGTGCCATATATTCAAAGTGTTTAGTCTGTGTATTTTCATCCCTTCTGCATCTCTTAAATGTTTTTCAATTACATATTTCCCTTTCTTTTTCTCTGCTAAGGATAATGCAGCATTTAATTCATCTCTGTTTCCCATCCTCTTTTTCTGACTACTGTAGAATCTGCCCTCCTACTTCCTCCTCCACTTTTACCCTCTAGGCTATTTCTTATTTTATGTTAGATGTGCATACTAAAAGGCAAGTGGAATTCTAGGTAATGGAAGTGCTTGATCATGCTATTTGTTTGAATCATGTGTGAAATAAATCTTTGGAGTCATGTTTAAGGAGAAGTCTGAGGATATCATGAAAACCATGGGTAGGTTTTCTAATTCATTGTATGCACAACCAAATGGAAACTGTGACTAGTGAGGTGGGTAATTGCAATGCACAGTACACTCATTATTATAAAAAAAAAAGTGAAAGTGGATGATCTGGACAAGATGGAGAAAGTAACAAAACCAGCACCAGCTAATTTATGAAGAATGTATGTTTATTCCTCATATTTTGAATATTGGGAGAGTATTCAATGAGTAGGAAGAATTTATAATCTTACCCATGAATCATACCTCCTCTTGTGTCCTCACATATGATAGTATAAAAGGATTAACAATTCCTCTGCATCTCTGCTATAAGATTATTAATCCCACTAACAGTATTATGTCCTACTACTTTCCTTCTCTGTTTTTAGCTATTCATGCTATGTATTTACCTGGTGCTGGTGACTGAACACAGGGTCTCTTGCACTTTATATAAAATGCTCTAATACTGAGCGACATCCCTATCCTTTGCCATTATGATTAATCAACTGCTAAAATTCTCACCTGTTAATATGACCATACTGCAATCAAAAACAAGAAAAAAATATTCAGAGACACAATGCGATCCCAGAGAAAGTGTTACAAATCAAGGTATTAGTAAGGTCAGATGGGAAATTAGGGTGTAGCTTTTGAATAGTGGAAAGAGTTTTTCAAATGCAAATCGATCTGGAGGAGATCTAACTTTTAAGTCTTAGGGCAGTTAATAAAGGAGAGAACATGGGGCTGGAAGAGGAAATGAGAACCCAATGCTGAGAAGTTTTACATATGATACTCAAATTTGAGATTTTTTTCTTTGTAAATTGTGGATCTGTTACCAAAATATTCAGATGAGATTATCTGTTCTATAGAGGTGCCCATTAGGACTGTGAGGAGAAGGGATCAAAGGGGGCTGAAGTTGGATTATAGTAATACAGGGATTTGATGAGAGTCCAGACCAAGGCAGCGAGTCTCATAACAGAAATGCTACACACACACACACACACACACACACACACACACACACACACAAGCAATTGCCTACAAGGAGATATTGTTAGAACTTGATCATTAAAACTTTATTTACCCAATAAAGTAACACAGACATATTTAATCTACAACATATCTGACAAAGTGTTAAATATAACTACAGGACAATAATTCTCTATAGTTTCTTTTTGATAATGAAATATAGTTTCAATGATATACTATGGTATATATACTCATTAAAATGAGATGAATACTTTTTTAAAAAATATTGAAAGATTAAGGAACTTGATCAAAGTAACAACCCTAGTGAACAACGGAATTTTAAATACAATTTGTCTTTTGCCTAGACTATATATGAATTTTAGCTACAAGGTGGTAGTTTATTTGAAGAGATTGTTAGTGTTGTAATGAAACCAGACCAAGACTAAGTTGGGAAGAATTCCAGCCTATGTTCCACTAATCAGACCTGGAATATGCTTCAATCCTGAAACTAGAACTTCGATGAGCTATTTTTTAGTGATTCAATGAGAAGTTCTGGTTACCAAGGTTCAGGCTCTCAGAACTATGTCTTCTTACAAGGAATCAGGCACTATGTGAAACTGGAGAAAACAACTTCTTTGTGGGCATGTCTCTAGAATAGTCTCACACATGTAAGGTGATTGATATATGTAAAGAATAAGATTTTTTTCTGGAACAATACAACTTTTATTTTACACTACCTGTAATTTTTTGAGTAAATGGATACATTCTGGTGACCTAAAATATTTTCAGTCACTATTTTTGGTCATAGTAAATGACTCATCACCAAAAGAATAATTTCGTCCATAATGGTGCAAACATTTCATTTTTTTACTGAAGAATAATAATATTTAATTCCAAAATGAATAAGAAATCATAATAATGTGAAACCCTATTGAAAAAACATGAGGTAGTACTCTCTGTACTATAATAAAATATGAGGTTATTTGTCATGCAACTTTGCAAAAATGTGCATTTTCATTTCTATTTTAGGCATGCTTTCATGCTTCCCTGAAGTTTCATAACTATTACTTAATGCAGATCTATATTTATAAATGTACATCTGAGAGTCAAATAGGTGGAACAGAAATATATTTAGAAAACTACCTGTAGATTTCCCCTCATTTAAATTCTTCCCATTATTTTGCCAATAATACTATTCAGGCTAGAGCTCCCATAACTAACCACTACCAAAAGTTTTATTGATGCTTGAGAAGATCAGAAGGACTAAAGAGACCACTCTTTAACAAGCCCACTTTTGGATAATTCACACTAAACCTGCAATTTTCTCTGGCCAGAGTAACAAAAGGCAACACTCTGTGAACAGGAACTTTAGTGAGTCTGTGTGCTGTGGTTGGTGCTGTACTCATCTGCCACTCACTGTGAATAGATATCATGGAAGGAGGGAATCCGAGAAACAGATTGAATTTAGTATAACCTGAGATCAAGTCCAAATAACCCAAAGCAGGAAAGGGTCTATCTACCTAGGTTCAATCAGTCAAACTACAGACAAGTGAGCAAATAATGAATGAAAGAAAAATTCCTTAATGTATTTGGTTTTAAGTTCTAGAGTTTGATTTTGTCATAAATGATGAGTTTGGTAAGGGCTAACTGACACGTTAGCCTTACTACTTTAAATGAGATATTCGATCATGTTTGACATGTGAGTATGCCTATATTCAATCTTAGTGAGAATTAAATGAAGTGACTGTAATACCACTAACACACTGCCTTAACTAACTCACTTCACATAAATAATTTAACAGGCAGGTTTGCCTGAACCCTCTCCACACTGACACTATTTAAGCTCTAATTTTACCCAAACGTCTTCCTGTCCCTTTAATTGTTTCTTAGTTTGCAATTGTCAGAGGCATTGGAAGTAGATTAACTTATCCTCTGATAGCTACGGTTTCAGAATCTCCTTAGAAAAAGTCAGATAAGATCAGGCACGGTCAGGATGGTAGAGTTGATTCCTGATCCCAGTACCCCCCCACCCTAAAGCAATCAGAAGAGAGGGCCCTGCACTTTGCCTGGGCAAAACAGTAGAGCTAGCCCAGACGATGTGAGTGAGGGGCGCCGGATCTGAGGACCTGAGAGCAGGAACCCTGGACTGGCTCCTTGCTATGGGATACATTCGGTGAGCTCGCTGAGGCAGTGCTGGACTGCTCATCTGGGTAGTGAAGATGAGGGAAAGCTGGCAGGTACCACCCAGGATCAGAACAAAGGCTATGAGTTACCCATGCCACCATCCACTGGATCTGTGAACTGTTGGAGCTTGAGAAAGGGACCAATATACAGATTCAAAACAGAAGGATCCCCAGGACATAGGACAACAGGATATCCAAGAAGAGTCCCAGGGAGAGCCCGTTATAGATGGTTTGGCAAAAAACCTCGAGCCATACCAATGACTGTGGTGATGAACATTTGCAAGTAAAGATGAACAGACTAAAGGGTAAACTGTGTGTATTCAATAGGCCACACTACGACTTCCACAGATTCTTCTGTGTCTTTTTGTTTTTGTTTTCTTATTTTTGTTTTGTTTCTTTGTTTTGTTTAGTTTTTGTTTTTCTTTTAAATTCGGTTTTGTTTGCAGGGTGGGGTGTGTGTGCAAGGGCAGGAGGACACAAGGGGACAAGGAGATAATTAGAATCAGAATATATGAGGTGGAATCCACGAAGAATCAATGCAAGTTAAAAAAAAAATGGTGTTGTCAAGCTCTCAGGAGGCAGAAGCAGGCAGATCTCTGTGAGTCTGAAGCAAGCCTTCTCTCCACATTTCCAGGCTAGCCAGGACTACCCAAGGAGTCTTAGTCTCACAAAAAGTATAATTAATAATAATAATAATAATAATAATAATAAATAATACTAAAAATAAAAGAAGGTCTAGATACAGAAGTTATTCTCATGCTAACTGAAGGAGAATCAGTCAATCTACTCCTTTCTTCTGTTCTGTCCTCCTTTCCATTCTTTTTATTTTCCTTCTCTTCCTACCTTACCCTCTTCCTCCTGCAAAATTATAACACTTTTAGTGCATGCATTTTCCATGGACTAGGAGAGAGCATGTCAAAACTTGGATAGCTTTGGGGCTTGGCTAGCAAGCAGCATATAGCTATCCGAGCTATCTCTGACACTTGGCTAAATTATCTCATGATAACTAAAGGCAACAGGAAATATCAACTCCTCCCACATGAAGGCATTGTAGACTCTGTTTATGGGAGGCAGCAAATACTTGGAAACCACACGTAAAGCCATGGCAACTTCACCAACAATGTATTTCTGTGCCCCTTTCCGAGACCAAGACTGCTTGCCAGATCAGGGACATCAGACCTTTCAAGTCACACCGAGCCCACGCTGAAGGTCCCATTGCTCAGGTTATTGCTTCCTTACTGCTGGCTTGAAAGCCTTAGTCATTCCTGCACAGGACTGCCATATTTTCATTTGGCACTGGCCTTACAAATTATGTGGCTCCACCCTTAGCTCTTCCTCCCTCCCCTTCCGGTTCTGTCTTTCCTTTCTTTCTCTTTATGTATGCTGGGCATGGTTATTGGTGCTGAGGAGACATGAGAAATGGCTGACAAAGATTCTAGTTTCTCATACTCTATAGGAGATTTTTTTTTTTTTTAGCATCATTGTTTAGGAACAATATGCTCATTTCCCATGTAAAGCATCATCCAGGTGAGAGGCATTTTCAACTTTCCTATGAAAAGACCTGTGGTATCACCAAGTCACTAGATTTCATTAACTGCACTCTGTCATCTTCCAGTTTAGGTTCAAAAGAGAACTTGGTGAAGAGTGGCCTGAAATCTACCCCTACTGTTTTCCTAGCATCTGTCAATGTCCTCAATGCTTCCATCTAGTTTATTTTGTCGTGTCTACTCAAAGACTGACTAATGTCCGTCTTTCCTAACAGATTCATTAAGTTTGGTAAACAGACAAATCTTTGTGCTAGACTGAATTCTCACAAATATTTACTGAGACATACTCATTAATATTAATTGGTTCACCCAGCTGAATATTTTCCCCACAGAGAGATGCACTCAGCATGTTTCACAGAGTATTTAATGGCCTTCCACTGAGGACAATATTCTAAACTGGGAGTGGAACAGTCATAAAAGAAGAAAACATCTTATCACTTATTGACTTTCTATTTTAATGGCGTTGACAATTGTGGCTCACAGTAAATCAGTAGAAATCATTTATAGTATTCAGAAAAGGTCAAAGCCATGTAGGAAATAATGGAAGGTTAGTTGTTATTTTTTTTAAGTACACAGAAGACAAGTGTCCTTGATTTTTTTAATAGCTCACTAAACATCTATGTCTAACCATAAAAGAATTTTTAAGTGTGACTGTTCACGTGACATGATAGGAATCTCACACAATCGTCTTCAATTCTTTTGAGACTAAACCTCAAAAACTGCATGTGATGAGTCACCCGAGTAAACTCACCTGAACTAAAAATGGAGTTAGTAAGGAGATCTTTAACTCATTAAGTACAGATAGCATTCAATTTTCATGGATTCTGCTCATATTGTTTCAATTAACCATATGCATAAGTGAATCTTTTTTCTTATCAATTTGTTTCAAAAATGGAGGTTTAGTTTAGAAACTATATATGTAGCTTTTATGTTAAGACCCAAGCATGTTTGGGATCAGGTATTCCTATACACTGAAGAATGACTGATATTACTTCTTAAAATACTTTAAGCTATTTAATTGGTTAAGGAGTTTTAGAAATTTTTTCCCCATTGGTAAAGAGTACTGTTTTGTATGATAAATACTGTTAAGTATCTGAATGCAATATCCTTTCTATCAAAAAGCTCTTTGGTCATAGCCAGAAATATAAAACAAATAAGTATTTTTGTAGTGTAGCTTTGTTTTCTTCATACTCGTTGCACATTAAATATATCATCAAGTCATTTATTTTCCTTCTATGATCCTTGAGTATTTCACAACAATGGGATTTCTCTCCACTTGTAATGGATATGGTTTGCTCTTGTGGAATATTATTTTAACCAGGCAAAGATGTGTTACATTTGTTTACACTGCAGAATATTACTTTAACTGTGTGTTACTTTTGTTTATGCTGCAGTCATTTAATTATGTAATGATGTGCTGCCTCTCTTTCACTTTGCCCGATTGGTCTACGGCACCTGATTGGTCTAATAAAGAGCTGAAGGGTCAACAGCTAGGCAGAAGAGGATAGGCGAGGCTGGGAGGCAGAGAGAGAATAAATAGGAAGAGGATTCTGGACTTGGGAGGAACTAGAGAAGAAGGAGGAGGAAAGATGAGGGAGACGCCTGGGGCCAGAAACCAGGCAGCAGAGAGAGTGAAAGTAAGATGTACAGAAGGAAAGAAGAGCAAAAAGCCCTGAGGAAAAGGTGGATAAAGAGAAACAGGTCAATTTAAGTTAAAAGAGCAAGCCAGAAATGAGCCTAAGCAAGGCCGAGCATTCAAAAATAATAATTCCCCATGTCATGATTTGGGAATTGGTTGGTGGCCTAAAGGAAAAAGCCTAGTACAATTTGCAATCATGATGTCCCCTGATTTGGTCCAGAGAGGTGAAATGCTGTTTTGCCCATTAAAAAAAATATTATCAGCATAACTTGTAGACTTCCATTATTCTGTTACCCAGAATGAAATAAGACAGCTCTTTTATCAATTCCTTGAGCACAGTACAGCAAGACAGTCTTTGTGTGGTGAGTGATCTGTCCTTCATGATTGCTCAGCCTTGCATTTCAGTTTTGTACTCAGATACAGTAAAAAACAAAACAAACAAAAAACCCTCAAGCTGTGTGACAGTAATTTCCAACTTATCTTTGTTTCTATTATAAGGACCAGGTTCTCAAACTTCTACAGCTGAAAGATAAATTTGGAAATGATCTATCAACTTGTTTGTAAATATTTTTGTTTTCTACATTTTAGTCATGTATGTACACACACACACACACACACACACACATATATTCAAAACAAAGGATAATATTTTTTTTATCTTTTTAGCTGTTATGTTGCCAGGAGCCTATACATATGCCTTAAAAAGGCACCCTTCATAGTTAAAGAAGAATAGAAATTTTCCTGTCCATTCTCTGTTCAAATTACTTAAAGTGTTTGTGACATATCACTCTTGTTATGGCAACATTACTCTGGGAGATTTCAAGAGCTAAACTACAAGAACAACACAATCCTTGCCTGTCTCAAATCTCTCTCTCTCTCTCTCTCTCTCTCTCTCTCTCTCTCTCTCTCTCTCTCTCTCTCTCTCTCTCTCTCTCTCCTCTGTCTCTCTGCCCCTCCTCCTTCCCCTCTTGAGAGAAAATGAAATTCAAAAGACTACTGTGACATCATTTAAACTCAGCTACCAAACATTTGTGCTTTGCACTTTTGACTAATATTTTTCTTTAAATAAAAACCTCTCCTTTAATACAACACATTTAAAATTATTTGTATTTCTTTCATTTAAAATGACATTAACTTTCAATACATTTAAAATTAGTGTGTGTGTGTGTGTGTGTGTGTGTGTATGTGTGTGTATGTGTGTGTGTGTGTGTGTGTGTGTGTGTGATAACTTCTATTTTTGGCTGTATTCCTAAATGCTTTCACAATGGGTCAGGTCTTTAAGTACTTTTTACCTGAAATCAAAATAATTTTAACATTGATACTTTATTATTAATGAATTGCCTTTAAATCTAAAGGGGAAATGACATTTTTTTTTATTTATTTTGAGATGAGTCAACTTATCATCACAGGGACGGGAAGTACACTATGTGCAATCACTACATTTTAGAGAAAACATGATAATTGTTATATGACTTACATAATAACTCTCAGAATTTTTTTAGTGCTGAGATGTCAGAAAGCTAACAGAAGGCAAAATACAATAAATCTGGACAAACCTTGTGGTACATACATAGCTACGTTTTTATTTATTTCAATCTCTTCACAGAAGTAGAAAATAAAATGTTCTCTGTCAGATCTGTGGTTTAATCCACTCACTGTCCATATCAGAAACACTGGTTGGATTAAAAATAGAACCTCGGCAGCAGGATCTTCTCTCTTGTGAGATACTCTTGAGACTTGGCCCTAAAAAAAACCAATCTCTTGCCTGCATTTCCTGCAAAAGGCTGAGGATCCTTCAGATTGAGGTTTCACCAAAATCCTGGCATGAGACTATTGTGCACTTAGTATTTGCAAAAAGGAACCAATGTATTTCATATTACAACATATTCCAAAAAGGAACCAACATGTGTACAGGAGCATGTACACATTACAGCACCCTTCATACTTAAAGCAGGATATAAATTTTCCTGTCTATTCGCTGTCCAAATTGTTTTAAATGTTTGTGACATATCACTCTTATGGCAAACATCACTCTGGGAGATTTCAAGAGCTAAACTGCAAGAACAGCACAGTCCTTGCCTGTCTCAAATCTCTCTCCCTTCCTCCTCTGTCTCTCTGCCCCTCCTCCTTCCCCTCTTGAGAGACAATCTGATTACACAGTAGTTCTACTTTTTAAAGAAATCATGGTGGTTCAAGGTGGGCAACTATTGGGGAGGTAGAACTTTGTGAAAAGAGGACCTAGGACAGACTCAGAGCCCACAAAATACCAAATGCCAGCAAGGCATGCCCCAGCTCATCTTGTTTTTACTGTAACTGAGACCCGACAGCACTCCACTTTCATATGGTTTACATCATTATCATAAGTTTTAAGTATTCTATGACAACTTGAGCTACGTAACTGACTCATCTATCTCCACAACTCAGTGGCCATCCCACAGTGCTCTGGGACACTGAAGCATGGCCAAGGTGACCGAAGTTTTGATTGTAATTATTATTATTTTTCAATCTGTTAATCCATTTAACTACTGGAAAATTCTCCAGGTATTTAGGAACAAACAAGGTTAGTTATATGTCCTTTTACCAACCTTTTTATGAAAATTAAAAGTTTAAGTACTTTAATAAAAATTTTACTTGTAATTTGAGATGTATTAGTAATTTAAGATATACACTTGGGTCAGAAATAATAAGAAAAATAAATAGTATCATGTATACCATTAAAATTATACTATACTTATATATTTTTGAATAATTAATTGAGAATACTTTTGACCTTTTAAGTAAAATGCACTATAAATTATAAATATAACCTACTACTTTTTATGGTATTTTCACGTTGTTACTATAAAATTTAATTTTTTTCTTCTTTTTTTGAGTTTTAAAATATTTTATTCAAATACCTCTTTGTTATCTTTTTTACACATAAATTAATTATAATTAAAAGGTAGTTTTCACCAGCTCTGAGGAATACAACATAAATGGCTTATTATTTTCACAGTAAAGAACATTTCAACTTTTCACATGTTCCTTAAATACAAAACATTTTTCAAGTACTAACTAGGATGATTGTGCCCAAATTGAAAAATGCCTAAGATTCACAATAAAATGACTAGAATAAGTTAAAAGAAAATTTTTGTTCAGTTTATTAAGACACTTTGAGGGATCTAACATAGTTCATAGTGATATTTTCTCTTCTTTTTTTGGAAAAAAAATGTTTTCATACAATTTTTTAACATTCTTTTCAGACAATATATTTTTGAGCATGTTTTCCCCTCTCCCAACTTCCCTAGCTCCTCAGAACCAGCTCTCCATCCACTCGTCATTTCTCTCTCTCTCTCTCTCTCTCTCTCTTAAAAAGAAAGAACACAAAAAATGAAAATCAAACAACAATCAAAAGAACCCAATTTTACAAAAATTAAAACAAAAGAAAAAACATTGAATTTGCTACATTCTGTTTAAGATATTAGATAGTAATAAACCATTTACTGTTTTAAACGCCAATGTTCTTAAACACTTTTTGCTGCTCTAAAGTATATTTTTAGGCAATAAGTGATGTATCACTTTTACATAAGGAAACTGACAACCCTTCTAACCACCCTTCTTGTTGGTCTTGAAGTCTCATACAATCATTTAAGTTAGAATCCGTTTACTCTTCACAGAGATGAGACTCTAAGGGCTGCAGGATAGAAACTTATTTTGCAAACCTCAAAAATCCTTGATGGCATTACTGGGTGACCAGTGTCACCAGTGTTCTTTTCTACAGAAAGGCAGAACCCCACCTATTAGGAGCCTCTAAAACATAACAGGAAAAGACAAAACATATTCAAATATTATTCTCAAGACATCTTCCTAGGCATTTTTTGATAGAAGAAATATAGACCAAGTATTTAAAAATACCCCCCAAATTTCTCCTCATGTAAAATTCTTTTAAGACATCATATAAAATTGATCGAAAGTTACCCAATTGCCGTGTTACCAGATTCTAACTTTAAGAAAACCTCTACAAAATATCTGAAATACAAGCTCTGAAAATTCTTCATAGGATGCTAAAACATTTAAGTCCTGTCATTATGAATTGGTCCCTAACTGAGAAAGCATCAGGACAATGAAGAAAGAGGTCATGTAGTTTAATTTTGTGGATAGTAGGATAAATCAGAATGAAAAATTTCTATGCTCCTGTTCATTTGAAAGAATAAGGAGTGTGAGGTAAAGAACGTTTGCAAACATTTTTAAAAGTCAAAATTTTAATATGCACAAAGAAAGTGCATAAGGTAAATTTCAAGATGACAAAAGATGAACTGAGAATTCTAAAAATGGGCAAATACTGAATAACATAAATCATGAGGTAGATTGTCCCTTTGCAGAAGCCCAAGCAGCCACAGGAAGGTTTCAGACCACTGCAGAGAGGGTTGGAGAAAAATGTTTCCTGGAAGCACAATGAAGACTTTCTCTAAAAACTGGTGCTTCTGGAATTCCATTACTCTTTAAAAGTGCACCCATTTACTTCCACTATTTTGTCCTTAAATCTCTGTTGCAGGGCTCACCAAGCTGTTATTTTCAAAGACCAAAATAAGTATTGTAGACTTGAAGGTCAAGCTGCTTCTGCTGTTATTACTTGTCTCTGCTGATGTACTGCAAAAACAGCCAGTGAAAAAACATCGATGAATGGGCTTGGCTATGCTCCGATAAAACTTTACTCACGGGACCATTATATGGAGGTCAGCACCGTGGTTCATGCCTGTGGCACAAATACTCAGGAAGGTGAGGCAGGGAGATTGCCACAATGCTGATGCCAGGTTGAACTACATGGTGAATTCAATGCCAGTCTGGGCTACAAACTGAGAACTGTCACTAACTCAATCAATCAATCAATAAATGAATAAGTAGTAGTAGTGCTGATTCACACCATGCAGACATAGGAGAGTAAATACTATTCTCTTTTTCAAACACCTGATTGCTCCAATTTTATTTTCACTTATCACGTGCTTGTTCAATTATTCTTCTAAGTATCGTGGATGTTTGTTGTTTTGCCTGCCTGATATCCACTAGTTTTCCTCTCTGAATAACTCTTTAATGTTATTTAGGATATATATATATATATATATGACTCCAAACCTGTCCTTGTGCTTTTGGTGACTGTGATAAAAAACACAGAGGAGACAAGATGAAGCAGCAGAACATCAGAGCTAGTGATGCTTAGTACAGGATGTTTGTCAATCTCTCCAGAGACTAAGCTCATCCTTGTTTGCCAGGCTTGATATTTATCAGCTGTATTTTGGTGTCTATATGAGGGAGGACTGTATGAGAATGAATCCCACACATGATCTAGGGATAGAATGAGGCTAAATTCTGATGGCATTATTTAAGTCTCAGGATCCATCTGTGTGTGTTAACTAGGAAAAATTCAATTACATGAGACAATGCATTCTATTTTTTGCTTGAGTTAAAGTTAGTTTCCTGGCTTTTGCTTGCAAAAAGAACTGACAAAAATGCCTTGAGAAATTGTTGTTACATGTTAACGCTTCTAAGTCCTAGCCTTAGGTACCAACTTTGTATACGAGCTTGGTTTCGCAATACATATATTTAGGAAGACAGATATTCTACATCTCCTTTCATCCCTCTGCCCGATCTAGGCAGCACTGATCATTAGAATGGAAGGAAAACAATAGAACCACAGGTCTATTCAGAGTTCACCAACTAAAATGCTCTATTTTGTCTGTCGCATTAGAAAAGTTATCTGACTTCTCTAAACAATTTCATCTTATATTGTGAGTATCTCTGAGAGTCACATTATCCCTATGTGAAAATGCCAAACTCACAACTCTAGCAATATTCTTCTTTAATTTTGTATGTTACCTTGTGTTCATTAATTACAGAAACATATATGACTATTAAACATTGATCTTCTTTACCTAAATACACATAACCAAAGTTTGTTTTTTTTCCTACATCATATACAGTCTAGTAATTTATAAGGAGGGGATGGATTGGGATTAATTCAGAAGAAAAATAAAAACCCATCAACCTCTATAATCTAATGAATAATTTATAAAGGAGAAGCTATTATTGAAACTAAATTCATATATGCTATCCTGTCTTATGACCATCTTTTTACTCGTTTTATTTTCCAGTACTGGGATGTAGTTTAAATCACAGTAGAGTTCTGTCTGTATCAGTAGTTTTTGCCAGTCTATAAACTCATCTAGTTTTTGTCTTCCATTTTGAAAACTGTCAGTATTCTAGGTGAATTAATTTTTTGTAAGATGCATTTAGCTATTTTAACCACATTGTGTTATAAAGACTTGGGAATCAAACGCTACGGTTCTTAATAGGTAAGATAAATACTCTTTCATTGCCTGCCGCCTGATTGCTCTCTCCCTCATGCTTTCCAGTGATGACATTGACACAAAATACAATAAAAGCCAGTTTCTAGAACAATTATGAGGAAAGATAATCCACAGACGAGACCAGCTAGTGAATACCATAACTACATCACTCTGTAGGATAACTTGCCAGGCCAGAATACAACTCATTTTCTGAGCACTAGACTATGGGTTGTATAAGAGTTAGACCACTTAAACACTAAGCATTTGAGGTAATTAACTGAAGATTGGGACATAAATGTGTTAATTCCTCATTATTTTCACTCAACCTATCACACACACACACACACACACACACACACACACACACACACACACACAAAAGACTTTAAATATACATGTGAGTGGCACCTGGTGGTGAAACTGAGCATTCCAAAATGAAAGGCAGAGAACAAGGTTGGCACTAACAGTGGCCGCTGTGCAGTGACCTTCAAAGGGAATACTTGATTAATGTCCTTTATTCAACAGCTTTTAGTCAGTCTTCCTTGGTTTTACGAAATTAAAAAATATCACCTGACTTTTGCTTTTCTTTTCATCTTTATTTGTTTGTACATATTTTGATACATGTTTTTTAATAAATAAGTAAATCAATAGACCTACTGAAAATTTGGTCAAACCAAAAGGAAATTAAAGATCTATCCCTCTGGATTAAAGCATGAATTAAAATGCACTTATGGTTTCCTGTACATTATCGTGATTTTTCTCTTTCTTTAGCACTGGTACTTAGAAAATTTACCACCATACAAAGGTACACATTAAAAATGAAAGCTCTGCCTCAACTCATAAAATCTATTCCTCTGGTGATTGTTTAGCAATGTTAAACTTGGAATAGTTTATGTTTCATTAAATCAGTGTTATATTTCAATATTTCTCAAATTGTAGAAATTAAATATTTTATACAATCATCATTT
This sequence comes from Peromyscus leucopus, assembly GCF_004664715.2. Taxonomy (NCBI): domain Eukaryota; kingdom Metazoa; phylum Chordata; class Mammalia; order Rodentia; family Cricetidae; genus Peromyscus; species Peromyscus leucopus. Next base: position 59,760,018 of record NC_051072.1, read on the forward strand.
TGACAAATAAATACACTTTCTAATCTAGTATGTATGGTACTATAGTACTGTACAAGAACATAATTTTTTAAGGTTTTTTTGAAACAGGGTTTCTCTTTGTAGTTTTGGTGCCTGCCCTGGCTCTCGCTCTGTAGACCAGGCTGGCCTCAAACTCACAAAGATATGCCTGACTCTGCCTCCCAAGTGCTAGGATTAAAGGCCGGAGCCAACACTGCTCGGCAAGAACATAATTCTAATGTAGCTTAAATACTATAACTCAACAAATGACTGAGTTAAGCAACCTTTTCCTTTTATGACATAATATAGTCACCTTCTAAAAAGGTAAATTATATTCTTAACTTCTAAATTCAATATTTGAAACATTTTAACACCATTGTTTATAAAGTACAACAGCATGCTATGCCAAGAAGAGGTCTTGAGGCAACAGTGCCCCAGATATTTCTTCAGCCTTGTGTGGAGGAAAATGATATCCAGAGGACTCTAATTAGTGACAGTGTATCCACCTGTGCTCTCCAGTCAGGCTTGACCTGTAGCAGCTTGCTTTCTCTCCTGTAGCAATAGGTTAAGGGGGGATTGTAAAGAATTGATCTGCTATGTTTCAATTAGCTAAGCCTCTAATCTCCAAAGGCAGAAATACACTTCAACATGTGCTGCCTCAAAAATGTATCCTATCCATTTGTGGGGAAGGAAAACTAATATTTATGATTTTATAATAAAACACAGTTTTATTCCAGGCATATTTTAGGATCATTTGCAAAACAACTTTAAGAGAATTATCTTTAGGCAAAAATTCACTTTTAAATGGAATCATGTTAACATGTTTTATTCATTTTTATGTATACACACACAGCAGAACCCAAGAACACATCCAGTTAACGTATGACCTCCTTTTCTCTCTCCATACACCATATCGCAACTCACATAATTGAATAACTAGAAGTTATTTCACAGCATGAATATGCCATTATTGTGCAAAGTATTTCACCGTATATTTCACACACAATACTATAGGTTTTAAAATTACGTATTATATCAGTTATGTTTTTATTCATTGAGTATACATAATTTATTGTGTGCCAGGTACTCTTCCAAAAACAATCATCAATTTCTTTTATTTACATGATATAACAGCTCTACAAGGTAGATGCTAGTATTGCTTTCATGCTACAAATCAGCAGTTGGAAGCAGAGAGAGCCTGAGTGCGATAAAGGAAGGCCCTGTTGTCTAGCACAGTCAGTCTTAGCTCCAATGTTGGTGGTCACAATGGCTAAAGTAGCTCTATTAGTGTATTTATCCCTCATTTTAATATGATTCAGTGTTGTTTACATCTCAAAGGTATACCTGATTTTAGTGCTGTATATTCCTTAAATCTTATGGCTTCTGTCAGTTTTTCTATATGAAAATTTGTACCAAATTATATTCTTCCCCTAAATAAATTCTCAAAGCAATACTGGGCACTATTAAAATTTTAGCAAAGACTACTTCACAGAGGTTTAAATTTTATTTACCTGCTTGGTGAGATTGAGTGTTGTTTATTATATATCTATTTGTAACATAAGTAGAAGACTTATTTAAAAATATTACCTATAGTTTTGTATTATACAGACTTAAAATATTTGGGGTAGGCCTATTCATAGGACAAGTAGTTTTGAACTTCTAAACTACACACAATCACACATGATAAATAATAAGCTGATCATTTATTTAAATATCCACATGTTGTTTTCAATGTTATTTTTGCAGCAACACAATGCACACTACTATCTAGCTTTGTAAAGAATAATGAACCAGGCTAGAGAAATGGCTCAGCTATCTCAGGCTAGGCTCACAACTAAACATCAAGAACAGTGCACCAAGGCATCTTTAAACAGCAGCCACATCTGTTTTTCTTAAACTTGCACACAAAAATATTCCATAGGCAGATGTTTCCTATTGCTGATTTAAGCATGCACTCTTCTAATGCATATTCTAACCACATGCCACTCAGTACAAATAGAAACTGAACAACATATTCAATTTTGTGTTTTTATAAGCTATATTTTATGTTTTTATTTATGTGCGTGCGAGTGCATGCATGTGTGCTTGTGTGTGTGTGTGTGTGTACACGTGCTCACGCGCACATGTGCATGTGTTCATTAACATGTGTGCAAGTGCCTCTGGAGAGCAAAATGGGATCTAGATCCTTGGAGCTGAAGTTACAGGTAGTTTTGAGTTACCAAACATGGACTCTAAGAACTCAACTTTGGCTGTTAAGAACTGAGTCATCTCTCTAGCCCTAGTTTAAGATTTTTTTTAACTTGTCATATTCATAAGATGAAAGGATTCCACATAGAACTTTAAAAAAACCAAACAATAGATCTTCAAGAAGTAAACAAGTGATTTCCAATAGCCAGGAAAACATTTCGCAGAGGAAGCATTACCACAGTTAAAAAGAGCAATATTTTCAACACATCCATACACAGAAATATTAGTGTGAGGAATGATTATATCAGTGTGACTTTGAAAGCCATAAAAGGTTTGATATTTTATGTTTCACTATATGAGATAATGCCCTTATAATTTATTTAAGTTCTATCATTCAAATATCTGTATCTTAAAATATTGTACAATATAAAATTGTATAATGTCATCTTCCAGTTGTAGTAAAATCTTAACAAGAATAAGTAAGTAGTTTTAATAATTTACTTCCTATTTAAAAATGAATTAATGTAACTAAGTCATTTAAGATAGTATATAACATTTACTCAAGATAAATATTGAAAACATGTCTTAGTTAGGTTTCTATTACTGTGCTAAAATACCATGACCTAAAGCAACATGGGAAGGAGAGGGTTTATTTCATCTTACAGTTTGTCCTCCAGACAGGAACTCAAGTAGGAACTTGTAGGCAGCAACTGATGCAGAGACCATCAAACAGTACTGCTTACTGGCCTGCTCTTTATACTTAACTCAGCTTGCTTCTTTATGGTACCCAGGACCACCAGCCCTGGGCAAGCATTGCCGAGAGTGAGCTGGGTCCTCACTCATCAATCATCAATCAAGAAAATGCACCATAGGCAAAAGGGCAGACAATAATGTAAGGGGATGGGAGAGGAAGGAAGGGGAGGAGGAGAAGTGTAGGGAGAGGAGGGGAGAGTAATTGAGGGGAGGAATTCAGTGGTGATCACCACTAATTTTGTGCTCATTAGTTTTTAATGTCAATTTGACACAAGCTGGAGTCATTTTGGAAGAGGAAACTTCAATTGTGAAAATGCACTCAACCCAATGGCCTGAACAAGCCTATGGTACACAGTTTCTTGATTGGTGATAGTAACAGTAATAATAAAGTTATATGCTCTTAAGTAAATAAAATGATGAGATATTTAATTTTTCTTTTGGTATTGTCTTAAAATCATCTGTGTCGTTTAGTCACCAGACACATTAATTACATATAGTCATATTTCAAGAAAACAGTATCCACACATGAGCAGTTCCTGCAGTAGCAAGGCCCTAGCAGCTGAAACATCACCATTCCTTCTTTTTCTTTAAGCTATCTCTTTTGTATTAAGCAAGATATCTGTAGGCTGGCAATCATAGGCAGTTTTGGGAAGCTGTCTGATTTCATTAGGACTGCAAACACATTCTCTCTACCTTGACTCTTCCTGAGACTTTGAGACAATAATTCTCAGCCTCCTTTTTGGCTTTGTGTTTTCTGAACAAATTGAAATCTGGTCCTGGGTCTTCTGCAAGTCACCTGTATACAAATGAGTAGACAAAGTTGTCTGGTTTTATGTGAAATGAAACCTTTAGTCAAAGCAGTGACTTTGGAACTTGGGATTACGTATCCTAATATCTTCTTAGGATTCAGATTTTGGCTTGCTAGTAATAGCTAGTAACATTTAGAATACCTAAGCAGTTAATAACTGTTAAGGAATTATTGTATGAGAAGGTAGTTTTAAAGTACAATTAACTTTATATTTTCTGTAACTTACATTAGTTACTATTGCCCAATACACACAACTGAAATTCATTCAAGATTTATTCAGTGTACATTTTATTTCTCATACAAATTTTATGTTATCTTTCATTTTCTTTTAAAAAACATTTTAAATTTCACTGTCAATGGGTTATTTTGGCCTCACATTTTAGATACATCATTTAAAATCATCTATCAGGTTATGAAAAAATGAATACTGTGGGTATGTACATCTCTATATGAAAAGGAAGCATGTATCCAAATCAGAAAAGATGGCCCATTTATCTATAACAATATTTAACATGACAGAATTTTAGTATGATGGAATTATACAGACTCCCTTAAAAGTTCACTTTTAATGGAGTTCCAAAACTGTTAAAAAGCATCATTCCACATTGAAGCTAAGAAATTGCAGTAACTCTTGAGTGTCAGTTATAACCCACTTCCCAACCACTAATTTAACTTTCAAGCAAATTGAAAAATATGTGATAATATCCTTGAACATTTAGATAGATTCACTCTATAAAGGTTCCAAAACTCTTAGCTATCTACATAAATACCAGGCATAATTTTTTTATATTATTATTATTACTTATTAGATATAGTTTTTCAAGACAGTTTTTTTTTTTTTTTTGTATAGTCTTGGCTGTCCTGGAACTTGCTCTGTAGACCAGGTTGGCCTTGAATGCATGGATATCCACCTGCCTCTGCCTCCAGAGTGCTAGTATTAAAGGCGTGTGCCAACACCATCCAGCCAAAATATTTCTATGATATGGTGTGCCATAATATGACAGTAATGTGGCAGGATAAACCAGGATTGGTAGTGAAGATGTTCTTCTTGCTGTTAGAGCATTAATTTCCCATTACTTCTGTGGAATAAGATATCTAATTTAATGGCTTAAACAGTATAAGTTCAACTTAAAATTCAGGAAAGCAAGCATGACTAGATGTCCCTAGGCTAACGTCATGGTGTCAGCAGGACAACATTCCTTTCTGGAAGCCCCAGAGAAGATTGTTTCCTCAGTTACCGAGGCTAGGACGGCAGTCTTTGACCTAGTCTCTGCTTTTGTCTTCAACACCAGCAAGGGCTGGTTCGGTCAATTCCATAGTGATTTCCAAGAGTACTTTATCACCCTATCTTCTTCTTCATCATTCAAAAGAATGTGACAATGGTGCTAAACAGATAATAAAGGAAAACTGTTCCATTTGAAGAATTTTAAGTTCATTAAATCTGTAGAGTCCTTGCTCTTCCAGTTCAGGGGGTAGGACATGGAGATTATTGGAGGGCCATTTTTCTCCCTTCCACAATCAAATAGTACCTTGTAGTATTTTCTAGAAGGACACTAAAATATCATTTCAACAGCTGTGATGTCAATTATAAGAAAAAAATAAGCTTCCCTGGGTAGTTAAAATTTAAAGATAAAGGAATTTGTATTTATTTCATTAAAAATAGTTTTAATATTAATGCTGCATTTCCTCAACAAATTAAAGGTATATTTATTTTTTGTTTATATTATGTAAAATGATTTTAAAAAAACTGAAGAGTGGTAGTTTAAATCAATCAATGACTGATTCAATCATTGCCCTGGATCACTGACCTCATAATAAGTCATGAATATGCCTAGGTAACATAGAAAATACATAGAAAGAATTTTTATAAGTGTTATATATAATACTCAATTAAACCTAGAATTTATACAGCTATGCATATAATTAGACAATATATTGCAATGGTTTGTTAATCTTAACATATGCAAGTTTAAGAACTAGCAAACCCAAGCCTTAAGATTCAGCATTATGACATCCTGGCTCAGTGTCCTATGTATGCTCATGTACCAATCTGAAATAAGTTGAGAATCCCTTGAGAACATGAAATTGTGAAAAATACATTTGTTATCTATTGGTTAAATTATAAAATCTTAATAGATACAAGTGATTGATGTCTAGATAAGCTAGGATTTATTTGGAACCAAAGGAGTATATTATCTCAGTGGTTTGTTGGATTGAACAAAATGGGAAAATATCCATTGAGCAACTAAAGCCCCACTCTGGAGCAACAGAGAAACTAACCTTGGCTTTGAGGATACAAACCTGAGCAGGCACTGTAGTAGAGGCTTGACTGAGCAGGAGAATTCCCATTGCCATCAGGCAGTCTTAGTTTTCTACCACAAAGTGCTCAATTAACTGAATTAAACTTCTATCTTTGGATTCCATGATCAATAAATAGTGAATTAGCTGACAACAAAATTCATTTATTTCAAAATATTCTCTGAGATTATAATCTCCGTTATGAAATTTCAATTTCATATTTTGACATTACACTTTCTGTGTCACATCCTTGGGAGTTCACACTCTGGAAACATGACCCCCCTCCTGTATTGATTGCAGAGTGTTTCCGTTACTTCCTGACAACTATTACGAATGTGTTGATGGCTTCCTGACTGCTACAAGGTGGGGAATCAGTCCAGGGCTATTGCATCAGAAGGGATGAAGATGAGAAAAATGATGGACAAGGGGCAGCATGGAATTCATTACCTAGGACAGGGACAGGAGCGGGATGAGTGTCAAAAAAAAATAAGTAGGAGACTTTATGAGGTCAAAGACCACGTGCTCTAGCAGTAACTAGAAAATGCAGAATCCAATCCATCCATACTGCCTTAGCATCTATGGAAATGGGAAAGAGAATGTAAGTACATCTCTGTGTACAGGCTTGTCTGTGCACCATTAATTCAATCAGAATACAACTGATTTTCTTAAACATAAAGTTTGGCGAATAAAAGTCCAGGGTGTTTGAAGGCTGGGAATAAATCCAATGCTCCCTAAACCATCCCTAATACAAAATGAGTGGATAAATTGCATGTCTTTTATTAGGTCTTCTCAACAACAATAGTACAGAAGGAAATACTCCCATCACTTCTGTAGACTGTAACCTCCAGAATAGTGATTATCTAAATGAAAACCTCAATTAACAATGGAAGGAAAGATGCTCAAGTAAATCATAAGGGAGCACTTGGGACAGATCAGAGAATTCTTACCACTGGCTAGCATGGAGAAATGGGTCTTTTACTCTCATAATATGTGGCATATCCAAATCATTGATGCAGACAATGTAGAACAAACATATTGCTAATAATGGCCTCCAAAGCAAACTGAATGCAATCCCTTTCTTAAGCTAAGCAAGTACTTAGTTGACTTATAAAGTGCCAAAAGCACAATTCACCGAAGAAACAGGATCCTAGTTGAAAAAGAATTGGCAACACAAACATAAGTCTGTGCTCACACAGGCCCTGACATAAAGGGCAGCTGTGCCAGTATGCTTCTGTAGTTCCCATGCCGGGTGGTATGAAACAGACAGATTGCTAGATCTCAATGGTCAGCCAGTGTAGCTGAAACAGTGAGATCAAGGTTCAGTGGGAGACCTTGCCACAAAAAGTAAGATAGAATGTGATAGAGGAAATCATCCAATGTTGACCTTTGGCCCCTACATGTGCAAGCACAAACATATACCTTGTTGTACACACATACATGCCAAAGAGAGTAATGTAATTATATGACAATTATTATAGAATTGTTTTCTCAAAACATTCAAAGAAGCATGGTGACATATTATTTATTAAAATGTCTAAAAATGGTGCCAGCAATGAGCAGCTGAGAGGAATATGTCATCTTTCTGTTCAGCTTTGGTCTATGTTTCTAAGTCCATTCTGTACAATGAGTGGTTTTTTTAAAAATAGTCAATTGGTGGGTTTTTGTGGTGGTGGTGGTTTTGTAGAAGATTTATAAAAAAAATCCCTCTCATTTGGACTTAGTTCAGGTGTGAAACAAAGTGCTAAAGCAAAGATTCCTGGGAACACCAGGAAATAAAGTTCACATAAAGTCCCACGCCCTCACAGCACACACACTTACTCTTTAATCTTTAAAGGGAAAGGCAGCACTGAATAATCTTTTCTTGCCACATGGCCCTACTATATTGTAAAAATCTAGGGACAATTATAACACTATATGTACTTCTTTTTAATCTGATTTATTTATTTTATGTGAATAGTGTCTGCCTGCACCTATAAATGTACACCATGTGTCCTGGGTACCTGCAGAAGTCAGAAGAGGGCATCAGAACCCCTGGGACTGGAATTACAAATCGTTGTTAGCTCTCATGTGGGTGCGCAGAATCAAACCTAGTTCTCTGCAGGAACAATGAGGGATCTTAACCATTGAATCAACTCCCTAATCAGATATAACAGTGTCTTTATAATATAAGAGAGTCACTTTTCTGTCCTAAACTTTTCCAGTGCTGTGGGCTGCTTAAAGTTTCAGTTACTGCAACCTTCAATGTGTCAGACTGCTATGAATCTTTGTATGTTTCTGGACACTTAAACAAGTTTATTATATTTATTTTTATGTTAAAACATTACTATATGAAATGTGAAAAACCATGTTTGTAAACAGCTAGTCACAGCAAGAGGCTGAACAATCTCTGTTCCACATACATAATTCCCATTTCAAAACAAGACAAGTATGAATAGTGAGGGATTCAATGAAGTGTTGCTGTGTGCTTTAAAGTCTGCAGTTTCAGAAATTAACGTGCAAGTCATTTCACAAGCATATTGATAGATATTCCAGGTTACAAAATTACTATACAGAAACTGACCTGTTACTCCTTGCCAGTAGAAAATACTATGAAATAGAAACCGAGAAAACAATCCCCTTCGCAACAGCTGTAAAAAAAAATGTTCTTTAGAGTAAATTTTCTAAGGAGGAAACACTCTCTACAATTAGAAATGGAAAAACACCAAAGCCTACTCAAAATGTGAAATGACAGCTCCAGTTCACAAATTGGAAGAGTCAATATTGCAAAAATGCCATAGTGCCTACAACTATTTCTGGATTAAGTATACTCCCTGTCGAACTATCTATGACGTTCTTCACAACAGCATAAATCGATTTGAAACTGTGTATGGAACCATAAAAAGTCCAGAACAGCGAGAAATACCTTGATCAAAAAGTACAATAAAGGTGACATTATAATATGTGACTTCAAAATATAGAACAAAGCTGGTATAGATTGTTTCAAGTAGTAATTTTTGATAAATGTTTTATGAACACATATTGAAGAATCCACAGTATTTTCGACAAAAAAAAAAATGCTGCCAAAATTACATCTCCACATACAGAAGGGTGATATTTGACTAATATTTTTATCTCTATGACAAATACCTGAGAGAAAGAATTTTAAAAACGCAATAGAGTGGGCCATCAAATGAGAGGTTATGGTTCATTGTGAGCTCGCTCTTTATTTACACTGTGGAAAAGGGACATGGGGAGTAGAGCTACCCACGTCATGTCAGCTAAGAAACCCCGAAGAATTTTTATGATAGCTAGCTTACTCCTGCTTCTGTTCAATTTGGCTTCAAAATCTACTGGATAAGTGTCACCTTCAGGGCGGGTCCTTCTGCACCAGTCACTGTCCCTGATGTCAGTACTCTCTGGGAGCCCACAAAGGTATTAAGTGCATGGTCCAGGTATCTAGGCATCTCTCAATCAAATCAAGTCCACAGTTAACAGAAGAAACTGTCACAACCTTTGTGTCTCTAGTAACAAAAATCAACATAAAATGTACTTAACATGCAACGTAAGACTTGAAACTACGAGTAAATTAGAAGACATTGGGATACCCAAAGAGCAGGGGAAGCAATAATAAATACAAAATCAGGATTGTGTCAAGTCATAGAGCTCATGTACAAAGAAAAGAAAATTACCAGCAGAAGACAGAAAATATGGGGAAACATTTGCAAAGTACACATCAGAAGAGAAATAATATCTAGACTATACAAGGAATAAAAAAAAAACGATAAACAAATCATTTCAAAATGGCAATAGACCAAAATAAATATTTTTAAGAGAAGTCATAAAAACATACATGAAAAATATTTAGTATCACTCATATCTTCAACATTCACAACAAGAACACTGGAAAAACCTTAAGAATGGCTATTTAAAAAGTAGAGATAGCATGTAATCGTGAAGATAGGGAGAAAAGTAAGTCCCTACACAATGGCTACTGGTAATGCTAATTAGCACATCCATTATAGAAAAAGAGTGAAGAAGTTTCTTAAAACAACTTACACTCAAAACCACCACAAAACCAGCAGCCACACTAATGGAAACCAAATAATATGCTGAAGGACATCTCCCCTTCATGCTCCTTGTAATACTATTAAAAAGAGTCATGAAGTGATGAAATGGAGCCAAGTTTAGTGTTTGTAAGGTGATGAATAGATAATGAAGATGAAATGGAATACAAGTTAGTCATAAAAGAGAATGGAATTCTGTCATTTGTGATAAGATAGATGAATCCAGAGATCATTACATTAACTTAAATAAGTCAGGGGCAGGAACACAATGGCTGAATTACTTAGCTCACATTCAGAGTGAAACACTATGTCATTAACGTTGAGAGCAGAACAGTGGTTAGCTGAAGCTGGTGAGACCAGAGGAGAAGCAAAATGAGAGAAGTTTCACTAGTGGGAAGCATACAATAGTGAGAAAAGACCAACTAGTTCTGCTGTTCTCTTGCATAGAAAGCAAGTATAGATGATGGTAATATATTGTAGATTCTAAAAACAGTAGAAGGAATGATTTTAAATGTTTCCCCCAAGAAAATAGGAGAACTGTTTGAGGAGACCTATATATTCACTCTGATACATACATTATTACATGATTTCTAATTTGAAATGCATCTAGTAAAGACAAATAATTATGGGTATTTTATCAATTTTTAAGAATTAAAGATCCAGTTTTATTACAATCTTGGATTTTTTAATTTGGCATATACACCAAAAAAAAAAAAAAAAAAAAAAAAAAAAAAAAAGGTAACCGGAATAAAGAGAAATTTGGTGTTTGAAAGTTTTAACATACATCAAAACACACTATTCTTAGAGCAAAAGGCAACATACAGAGAGATTTTAAAAATATACTATACCTTAGATAAGAAATTATACACAACTGCTAAAACTCAATGGCACAATACTAACTGGTTCAAGTATGGACAATGAACTTGAATGGCATATGCAGAGAATATGTAGCAAAGGCAATACATACGGACAAACAGACTATTAAAATGAGACCATGTGTGAATACACACGTGTGTGTGTGTGTGTGTGTGTGTGTGTGTGTGTGTGTGTGTGTACACTACATATGTATGATGTTGGATAAGCTTATAAAATAATAGATTTCCCTATGGCTTCATCGACTATACTTGGTGTTATTTATCTTTCTTCTTCCCACTCTCATTGACTTAGCTCCCCTCCTCCTCCCAGCTAAAGTTCACACTACATTTACCACCTTTCCTCTTCATAGCACCTGTGTCCTGCCATCCCTCTCTCTAGAGCTCCATCTTACCCCTCCTTTTCTATTTACCTGGCTTCTGCAATTACTCCAGCTTACTTATTCAAATATAAAGATTCAGAGCTAGGATCCTGAAATAAGAGAGACCATCACAGTGCTTGTCTTCCTGGGTCTGGGTTACATCACTCCCTATAATAATTTCCATTTGCCTCCAATTTCATGACTTCAATTTTTCTTTACAGCTATGGAGAACTCCATTCTGTTTATGTAGCAAGTTTCAGTTATCTATTCATCAATTGGTATATGTCTACGTTGGTTGCATTTCTAGCTATTGTGAATAGACTGGCAATGGATATGTCTGAGAATATCCTTGTAGTAGAATATGAGTGAGTCCTTTAGTGTGCCAAGGAGTGCTGCAGTGGCGTGAAATGGTAGGTCTATTTTTTTGTTTACTTTTGTGGAACTTCCTGCACTGATTTCCATAGAAGCTGCATCAGTACTGAACAGAGCTTAACACCCCACAGTCGCTTGCATTTTTCGCCGATTGTATACCTCTGTAGTAGCTTCCATCTGTAACAAAATGAAATTTCCTCGATGAGGGCTGGAGCTGAAGTTATCTGCGAGTATGAGGATAAGAACTTAGGGCACAGGAAGAAGTTACCCACAGTGATTTAGACAAATGGCAGTAACAGGTTCTCCTGGAGGTTTATATTCTCTCCAGCCATAGTGACTTGTCTAGGTTTACAGTGGCAGACATTAATTCTATCCTATTGAATGGGCCCTAAGTCCAATTAAAGAGCTATTGATTACCTTCAATCTAAAAGTGTCACTATTTCACAATTGGGACTATCTTACCAGGCAGGTTTTTGTTGTTGTTTATAGGTTTTATAGCTTGATAGGATTATTGATGGCTTTTCTTCCTTGGTAGCTTGTACAGCATCTTCAGATACTATGAAGACAGCCTTCAGTGATCAGACTATCAGGACAGTACTTGCTCTACTCTTCCATTTTCTATGCCCTATGTGTATGGTTCTTCACCAGTAGGGTCTTACCTTCAGTTCTGGGAGGAAAGCAAGGACACTATCAATAGGTTACATTGTCTTTGTGTGGAGTCTTTAATAAACAACTGGGAGGGATTACTTGTTTGGCACTGGGTATTTGTTAGACAGTCTATGGCTTCTGTGGAGAACATTATATATATATTGTAGCCAGATGATCTTTCTGTATGCTGTGAATATGTGTTGCTACCATTGGTTAATAAAGAAGCTGCTTTGGCCTATGGCAAGACAGGTTATAGCCAGGTAGAAAATCCAAGCAAAGATACAGGGAGAAGAAAGGTAGAGTCAGAGACGCCAGTCTGCCACCCAAGCAGCAACATGCTAACAAACTGGTAATGCCACAGCTAAGTGAAAATATATAGAAAAATAGAAATGGGTTAATTTAAGATGAAAGAGCTAGGTAGCGAGAAGCCTGAGCCATAGACCAAACAGTCTGTAATAAATATTAAACATCTGAGTAATTGTTTTATAAGCTGCTATGGGTAAGGTGGGACAGAGGAAAACTTCAGTCTACAACATACATTTATAAATATGTATACAATAAATAATAAAGTATATAATAATCAATTATATATATTTATACAAGTGATGATGAATTTAACAGGGGACGGTGACACAGGGGAGCTTGGGAAAAGAGTGTATGAAATGATGTGAATGAAGCATTCTCATACAAAATTCACAAATAAATAAATAAATAAATAAAATAGAATACTACCACAACTTTAAGATGTCTACTATCGTAACTCAAAATGACAAGCCATATGAAGGGTATGGAAATATTAAAAACACATGTATATTGTTTGTGAATAAAAACAAAAATGCTGAAATTATATGGAAACCTCTAAGTTAAGTCTTCATAAATCAAAAAATAGTATTAACCCAGAATGCACTAATTCCAGTTTGGGTTTCCACTGGAAACAAAAGCATTTACCAATAGTTACAATGTGAAGTAACCCAAGTGTCCAGGGAAAAAGGAATGGACAAGAATTGACATATGTTAGAAGCTTATTCTGTCTTATAAATGTAATGTGAACCCATATGTAGCATGACTGTACATTGACAACATTACATTAAGTGAATAAGTTGTGTATAGCTGAAAGTTTTCTGGTCCTGGCTAGCTCCTGCGGCCCTGTGGCTGCTTGAACCTAAGTAAACACACAGAGGCTTATATTATTTAAAACTGCTTTGCCATTAGGTCAGGCTAACTATTGACTAGCTCTTACACTTAAATTAACCCATAATTCTTATTTATGTTTAGCCACGTGGCTTGGTACCTTTTCTCAATTCTGCCTTCACATCTTGCTTCCTCTGTGTCTGTTGGCAACTTCTGACTCAGCCTTCCTCTTCCCAGAATTCTCCTCTCAGCTTGTCCCGCCTATATTATACTTCCTGCCTGGCTTCTGGCCAATCAGCATTTTATTTATCAACCAAATCAGAACAACACACATTCACAGCATACAGAACAACATTTTCATCAGTTGTGACACAAATACAAATTCTGTGTGATATAATTTCACATATGTGAGCCACTAAGAATAGTAAGAAACATAGATGTAGAAACTATGGTAAGACTCCCTAAGGCCTATCCTAAGGACTCCCTGGAATCCTGCAGCAGACTCGGCCTTCCTCCTTCTTATGAACACACTCAGACCCACCCCTTCTTTGACCCAATCCATACCTTTGTGTCAGCTGCCTACCTAGGAACATTTCTACATGGAAACCTGTTGGTTTGAAGTCAGATCAGTGTCTCACTCAGTCAACATCATAGATGTTCTCATGTAGAAGATTAGAACTAATTAATCTGGATGAAGTTTGGAGAGTGAGAGACCTTGGAACACTCAGCCTTAAATAGGATGTTACCATCAACCTCCTCCCTGTAGGGCTCAGGGAAAGGTTTAGAAGAGAAGGCAGAAAGATTGCAAGAGACGGGAGGCATGAAAGACAGCAAAGAAACAGCATTTTCCAGGCATAACAGGACCAACACACGTATGAAATCGCAGAGACAGTAGAAGCATGCACAGGGTCCATCTCAGTGCTGAGAGGGGAAGTGTGGAGACAAGCCCACAGCCCTCATCCCTAACCCAGAAGTGATCTCCAAGCGTCAACCATTAACAAAGGAGAATTGGTTTTCACCAAAGGGATCTCACTAGGAATGCAAGCAATGCTTAAGGACAGGTAGATGCCCAACAGTAGTAGATGGTCAGCAAAAAATGAACTCAGTGGTATTTTTGGAGGGTCTTGCTTCTTTCCTGGTGTCTTTTTTGTTGTTATTTGGTTTGTTATTTTTGATGTTGTTTTGTTTTATTTTGCTTTGTTCTTTACCTTACTTTTGCTTAAATATTATGGTTTCTGTTTTTATTTGTGTGTGTGTGTTTACATGTCTCTCCTGCTTTTTCATTTTTTTCTGTTTGTTTTGTATATTATGCTTTGCTTCTTTTTTAAATGTATATTTTTTAAAAGAAAGAGAAAGAAGGCATGGAACTGGATATGTGGGAAAGTCATGAGGATCCGGGGGAGAAGAGGAAAGGCAAACCATGATCAGAACGTATTGTTTTCAAAATTATTTTCAATAAAAATTAGAGCCGGAGACACAAAAGGAAACTATGGTTGACTTGGGAATGGGAGAAGGGCATGAGGAGGACAGGAAGGCATTACTATATTTGTATATAATTTTAACTTTACAAAATGAAGGTAGTAATGGAGATAGAGTTGTTGACAGTAAACTTAAAATGCATTAATAGAAAATTCTATGCTATGTGCATTTTATCAACATAAAAGAGAAGCAAAAATCTATGTGATATATCCTACTTCCTTGTCAAACATGTAGAAATATTTATTTTAAAAGGTCTCTACAGAATGTCCAATGCCACCAATAAATAGTTTTATTGCAATGATCATATAATTGCTGTGCATTCAAAGTAAGAAAAATTTTAAATATATTTTTAAATAAAAAATAAGAGTAATAAATTAATTCTCTTATCCAAATAAAAAAAACCTTCCAAGTTTCTTTCTTTTCACATGAAAAAAGCAAACATTTTATTTTTTACCATTTTTACTCTGTACAGACCTTGCTAGAAAGAAATGTTCTTTTAGTTTCAAGCTGAGTATAGAAATCCCACAATTATTGGAGTCACAAGGACGTATCTAGTTTAGAACCCCGGGAACATTTAAGAACAGTAGCACTGTGACTGCCTAAGGGAGTGGACAGCAGTTTGCAGTGACATTCACATTGCCATTACACAGACAATTCTAAACAGAGATGTTTCCAATGCTCCTGGATCTGGGGCCGACAACGAAGCCAGGTACTCTCTTTAGTCCTCTGCCAGGAAGGGTTCTGCAGGTGCAAGGGCAGGGTGGGAAGAGAAAAGAGCGATGGATTCAGGAAAGTTATTTCTGGTAGAATTTAAGTTATTGATTGTCCAGATGCTTCAATTAACAGATCAAAGGGCTACCTGCAGCCTCTATCTCACAATTAAAAATGCCCCTATGGATTTTGATTTTGATATGCATGCATTTATCAATCATTTTCTGTGTAATTACACTTGAAGGCTTCCATTTCTTCATATACATCACAGATATTTTGTTCAGTTAGGTAAAGATTTGAACATAAAGCTTCTTTAAAAAATGTTCAAAAATTAGAAATGCATAGGAAAACTAGATTTTGTAAGTTCAGCAAATGTTAATTGAATGTTTACTGCTAAAACATGGGATTGGGAATATATATACTTTAAGTAATAAAAAAATGTGTTTATTCTGCCTTCCTTAAACTTACAGATCACACGACAAAATTAAGTTAATATATTAAGTAAATTCAAAGTGATTAGACAACAATTTTAAAGTATAGAGTATTTGAGCATATTTCTGGAGTGTGAGTATAGTATGTGTATGTTTGTATGTGTGGATGGATGTGTACATGTGTGTATCTATCTTCTGTCTGTCTGTGTTATCTGAGTTAGAGCATAAATTTTTTTTTTTTCGAGATAGGGTTTCTCTGTGTAGTTTTTGGTTCCTGTCCTGGATCTTACTTGGTAGACCAGGTTGGCCTTGAACTCACAGAGATCCACCTGGCTCTACCTCTCAAGTGTGGGAATAAAGGCATGTGCCACCACCACCACCCCACCACCCAGCAGAGCATAAATTCTTTAGGGAAGACAATTTACCAGCAATTCTCTGAGACTGTACAATCTCTGCTGAACACTGTTCTGGGAAATACACATGGCAGAACATGAGAGACAGCCAGAAACAGACATAGAAGCAGATAAAATTTTATACCAATAGAAGCAAGTGAGGGTTATAAGATAATAATGAGAGACCCCAAAAGAAGAAATATAAAATTAAAAGTTAACAGTAGGAATATGTGTTTTGCATTACTATTTACATACATGGAAAAAAAAAGCAACAAATAGCATGGTGATATTTGCAGGCAATGAATCTCGTTACTCTAACATCCATGTTCGCAGAGCCCACATCACAAGAGTAAGGAATACACCAAATGCAAAGCTGAAACCAGTGTAAGTCAAGTTGCGGTGAAATCAAGTGTATAAGATACAGCTTTGAAAAGGGGCCTATGCCTTTACCTCTGTATTATCTAGAAAGAGGTCGCCTCCCAGAAAAATGAAATAAACAAATAGCAGATAACATACTAAAAATTAATGTTAGTTTCAAATTTTTTAAAATTAAGAACAGTGTGTACTGCAGTGTTTTAAGTAAGCATAGAACTGGACTTTTCCATCGAAATTGGCAGGCTTGTGTATAAAGGGTAGGCCAATGGGACTGATTTCAAATGAAACAACCAAGACCATGAGCGCCATGGCTTACAAGGACCACAGTAGGGAGAAAAGCACGTCCAATTCCAGCATGCGAGATAATCAAGAAGAAACATTATGGTTTGCAAATATTTGAAACACTGAAATTTAAGGATAAAGGAATCTTTCTGTATATTAAGCAAATCTATTAAAAGGGTAGAAATCACATTAATTGTTTTCTGTAAGAATCATTTAGATAAATGATCTAAAAACAACCAAGAATTAGGGCCCCCAGTCAGAGAAGACATTTCCTGTAACCACTAAACACTGACCTCAAAATACATAAGATAGAGTCTTAACAGCTCTAAAGTGGGTCAGGGAACAACTGCCGAGCTCTCCATGCCCCCAGCAGAGCACTAAATTTAGAAGAGATACTTTTGTGGATTTGAAGTATTTCTTTAGTTATGCTACAGTGAAATGATTCCTGAATATAAATTTAATAGGCCTATATTTGATGCTGTTAAACTGCCATGATCTCAGTGTACAGTCTTATCTTTCCAAGTATATAATCCTTGAGATATCTTTAAGGTTTATAAAAGCTGTTTTGTATAAACACATAAAGGCTCTCTCTTTATAAGATAAATCAACTATTGTAAGTTTAATATGCCAAATCCGTAGGCTAAGGTTTGTGGGAAGAAGTGCCTAGACCAGTCTAAGAAATCAATTCTCTTCCAAGTCACTATTTACTCTTCCATACTCTCAACTGTATAACATTTCTTCTCATATAAACTTTTAGATTTGAAAAAGTGGTGTTTCCCTGCTTTCCAGTGTCATTCCCAGAATATGCTGTTTCCTTCCTTGCTAAAAGCTAGAGATGAAACTCATGTCACTCATCTTTACTTCCTGCTGTGTCTACTTTATATCTTCCTGAGGTTTACCACATCCCCTCATTCCTTGTTTCCCCTCTTCCCTCATCCTTCCCATCACTTATCATCACACATTCACTTTAATACCCTCACACATGGCTTTTGCAAGAGTTGACCATTTGCTGTCTTGAGTCTTTTTCTTCCATTTTGTCTTCTATTTTCCTTCTAATTGTCCCCATGGTTACACTACAAAGTTTATAACTGGCAAAATCACACCCATATTGCATTTTGTGCAATGCTTCCATATTCTTAGTTAATCACCTCCTAATTTTCTGCTTCATTTCTCTCCAGAGCCCATTCAACTTCAGCCAAAGTTAAACTTCAGGAATGTGGATTTTACAGTCTCTCTCTCTCTCTCTCTCTCTCTCTCTCTCTCTCTCTCTCTCTCTCTCTCTCTCTCTTCTCTTTTGTATATTTATGTATTTACATCGCAACCACAGCCTCTGCTCCCTCCTCTCCTCCTACTCCCCACACCCTCAAACCCCCTCCATATTCACTCAGAAAGGGGCAGCCCCCCTGTGGGCATCTGCAAAGCATGGCATATCAAGCTACTTTAAGAACAAGCTCCTCCCCCTGAATTCAAGCTGGGCAAGTCAACTCAGCATGAGGAATAGTTCCCAAGAGTCAGTCAAAGTACCAGGGATAAAAATACCTTAGCACCAATTAGTGACAGACAGGAACAGAACTTTGGAAATGACTTCATTTATAAGTTTAATGATGGCAAAAGTAGTGAAATCATCCAGGCAACTAAATCAATGGAGAAATTCCTAAACAGTAATTTTTAGCACCCCCACCCCCCCCCATGACTAAACACAGAGATGAGGTAGGGAAAGAAGATTGATAGGAGTAAAAGTCACTGTGGTGGCCACAGTGGAGTCAATGGAGTCAGTAGAAGTACAGAACATGGAAAATAAAAGGCAGGCAGCGTGGGATGGAAGGATGAGAAATTTAAAACACTTGTAGCTGAGTGATTTCACTTTATCAAAAATTCTACTTTAATTCTATATTATCTACAATTCTACATTATCTAAAACACAGAGATGACAACCATTGGAGCTAGGAATTAATAGACGGCGTCGGATTCGGTGATAGGCTCTAATGAGGGGAGATGGCAGAGAAAACTAAGATACTAAGAGCTGCTGTAAGCGCTTGGGATAATTTTGGAAAATGAACATCAGCCAACATCTTCTTATCTCCTCATTGTAAAAACTGAAGACAAAGCAGAACTTCTAAGTACCTTAGTCACTGCTGTGCGGCAGCTGTGGGGAGCTGGAGTCAAGCACAGGCTCTCCATGCTCTGTGAAGTGCAGGTTATTGGAGCTGTTGAACCTCAGGTTCTGTTTGGCTTGGTTTTTATAATCCTGGGCAAAGAACTCAGGGCCTTGGCATGCTGCTAATCTTCCTTGGGCGTTACATTGTTTCTTTTTTCTGTTTTTAATAAATAAATTATGTCCAGATGTGGTCTATAGAAACCTTAAGAGGGTGTTGAATCCCTAGAACTGAAGTTACAGATTGTATGAGCCACAATATGGTTAAGGGAAGTTGATTTTGTGTCCTCTGGGGCCAGTGCTCTTAGCCAATGAGATGTCTCTCCATCTCTGGTTATTAAAGACAGCTTCATACTGCATAACCCTTGAATTTGTGATACTCCTGATTCCTTCTCAATATATGGATTACTTGGCCACTTAGTTTACTTTTCTCAATAGGTTGTATAGAAGTATAATTAAGTGAGGTTGCTATAGATGATATAGATACGTCACACACATGTTTATGGCAAGTTAAATGCTTTCACTAAAATGGCAAAAATAAAAACTGGGTTGTCTTTTAAAATTACTTTGAACCGTGTTATGTAACTGAAACTGCCAGAAAAATTATAACCCTATATATCATGTTCAATAACACTAGAATCAAGCAGAGGAGTGGAAGAATTCTAGAACACAATCATAATAATCATACTAAGATAAAATTTAATGGGAAGAATTGGCTAAAAATTTGTGTTGCAAACCATTTCCTAAGTGTTCCTTTCTCCTGTCGTCCTCAGTGCCATTACTAGCAATGTGTACTAAAAGACACATAATGTGTACTAAAAGTGCATAAAGAGAAAATTAGTTCATTTCTGCATGTGAGAAGAGCTTTATGACACTTTTCTTCTTAAATTTTAACTTATTAAAATTTTCTTGTAAATTATTTAATATACCAAATAATACCCCAAGTATAAATCTTCTCTTTTAAAATAACTAGATGTTAACCGGTGGTTTGATAGGACAATCGTGTTTTTACAAATAATAAAATTTAGAAGATATCTCCACAATACACAGTGTATAACTTACTGCCTGACAACATCATTTGGTAATAATAGATGCAGATTTGATCTGGAACATTTTGAAGTTTCTAAATAAGCTTTATAATAAGAAAATTGCAAGTAAATAAAAACATCAAGCACTCAAATTAATCAGACCCAAATTCTATAAAACTAAACAAATGTATACATAATTACAATTGACATCAAATTGGAAGTTGTGAAGCTTCACACTGAAATTTTGGACTTACAGTATTAAGTATATTTTAATCACTTGCCTACCAACAACCAAAATATCTGTGAATTCAAGTTAGAAATATAAAAATATATCTTTATATCCTCTTTCATACCTTGTGTCAGTAACTTACATCCCCTCCTTCCTCATGCCGTAAATACAGTTTGTTCTACTTTTTTCATGTTGCACTGTACTTTCTAGCTTACAAGTGACTTAGTCTTCTTAGATCACGGAAGTTATCTTTTTATCTATTTTATTATTCATTTGTCAAATGCAGCAGCACCTGCCTGGTGAGTGATGGGACTCAACCTACTGGAACCAACATCACCGCAATGTGTAGAATTTGCATCTCAGACTTATTTACCCTACTCCACAAAACTCTTTGAGTAAATGACTCTTGTCAACTTGTCTATAATGATGCTTATGCTTCCATGGTAGGAGTCTTCATATAAAAAGAAGGAAGAATAGAAAATGGGATTATGACTGAAAAGTCATTGCTTTTTTGGAAAAATTGCAGACGCAAAGAGCATCAGAACTATGCATCGAATAAAGGAATCTGTTGTTTAGTAGTCACATTTCTTGGAATTGAAGACTTACAACAAGCATAAAAGTCATTTTTTATCCTGCTTAGTATTAATAGTATATTTTTATCAGTGCTCTCTCTTCCAGAAGGGTTAAAAAGTACTTTCAAATTAGGTTCATTCTAAAACACAGATTGCAAGAAATGATTACATGGAATGAGTAACATACTCTGTTTTTTTCTTTTATTATTAAGAAATTTTCTCCTCATTTTACATAGTAACCACAGATGCCCTCTCCTCCTGCCTCCCACACTTTTAAAGTTTCAAAAACTGTCTTTGACCTATTTTATGAGTGTGTGTGTGTGTGTGTGTGTGTGTGTGTGTGTGTATACAGTGCTACAATTAATGTACACTTATGAGGCTCAAGAAATGACTTGGAAGGTAAGAACCTTTACTGTTATTCATAGGATCCAGGTTCAGTTTCTACAACCCATGTAGTGACTCACTGTAAGTCAGTCTTAAAGGAATTGACAACCTCTTCTGGTCTCCCTGGGCACCAAACACACAAATAGTTCACACACATATGTGGAGAAAAATATAAACATGCATGTAAAATAAAAATAAATGAATTTAAAATAAGAATAATAATGATAAAACCCCAAATGTGCACTGTTGGGGAATATTATTTTAAGGTGTGTTGCTTTTGTTTATGTTGCATTTGTTTAACTCTGTGAAGCTGTGTTACTGTGCCTGTGTAAAACACCTGATAGTCTAATAAAGAACTGAACGGCCAATGGCAAAGCAGGAGGAGGGATAAGCAGGGCTGGCAGGCAGAGACAATATATAGAAGGAGAAATCTGCAGAAAAAGAAAGAGTAGGAGGACTCCAGGAGCCAGTCACCCAGCTACACAGTAAGCCATGGAGTAAGAAAAAAGGAAGGTATACAGGAACAGAAAAGGAAAAGCCCAGAGGCAAAAGGTAGATGGGATGATTTAAAGAAAACCGGCAAGAAACAAGTCAAGCTAAGGGTGGGCATTTACAAATAAGAATAAGCCTCTGTGTGTGATTTATTTGGGAGCTGTGTAGTGTGCCCCCTAAAAGAGCAGAAACAAGCAATAACATTTTGGAGTTCTAACTTTTTGGGCCCATATTTCTACATAAGGCTTAAGAAAGCTAAGAAAAAAAGAAGATAAAGCTCCTTTAAGAGTTTCTGCCTGCTAGCAAGCCCCTGAGCAGTCAGTAGGTAAGGTAAGAACAAAAAACTTAAGTAAAAAATGCTTGCCACAGAGCAAGCATCAGCATTATGGAGCTCTAGGAAGGCTGAATGCAGTTTTTGGTCACACACCTCTGAGCCGAGAGCTTTGGGTTCAACTTTCAGAACCCTAGAAGTGAGCAGAGTCATCCACCAAAGCCATAGCTGGAGGTCCTGGCAGTTTGAAGTTTGGCCTAGCAGTTTAAAGTTTGCTCACAAGGTCAAAAAAGACTAGAAATACACAATAAAAGAGGTCTAGATGGGGAAAAACTCCTAAACAAGTTACAATGTCTTTAATAATGTACATAGGCTTAAGAAAAGTAAAAGGGTATAGTCATAGAAAAAAATGAATAGTTAAAAAAATAAAGTCTTTAAAGAGAGAAGAAAAATAATAAAAAAGAAGAGGCCACTTAGAGATGGGAAATACACATGGAGTCTGGATCTTGTATGTTATTGTGTTGATTTTGAACTTTTTGATTGTTGAGAAGCAAAAGACAGCTGCTAGGAGACATGGGATTGTGAACTGGACTACTAAATTCAACCAATCTAGATACTTTAGAAATGCATTAACCTTAAAAAAGGAGTAAAAAAAAAATAATTTGTCAAATGGAAATAAAAAATACTTTGGAGTTTTGTTTCCACAGGAGACAAGAGGTTGTGGATTCCTTCAGGAATAATATGGATCACGTTTGATCACGGGAGACCTCCTGAACCTTGATAGGTGACATCCATCAACAAAGGATACTATTGGTCTTCCCAGGACTTGGTCATTATCTCAAAACATTTTCAGGGACCCCTAAAAATGATGCCTTCACCCACAGCCAGCAGAAAGTAATCTAGAGAAAATTATACCCACATTTCTAAGAGTTTGGAGGTGTGGGTGATCTTTGGCTATTTGGTGGGCTATGGATGTTTGTTATCATTTAGGGGAATATAGAATATTGATACAAATTTAAATTTATTTTTGTTACACTGAATATATGTTTCTATTCTTGTTTAAAAGATTTTTGTATATTGATAAAAATTTAAGGTTATTTTTGTTACAACATATTGTATGTATATTTCTATTTTTGTTTGAGATATTGTGTCTATGCAGTTCATTTGGAATGTGGGGTGAAGTTTTAGTTTTTGAAAGCTATTATTATAAACTACATAGAATAAGCAGGAAACATAGTTTAGTGGTTAGTCATTTATAACAATCAAAATTGTAGATATGTTAAGTTATGCTTTCCAGATCATGTAGAGATATATTTTAGATAGACAAATTGTCTTCAAACCTTTCAAAGATATACATAATATGGCATTTAAAATGTTTTGTTAACTTAGAGCTTTCATAACAGTGAGATATGTCTGCTCCTGGCAGCACCAATTTACTTCTGAGGTGATAGACATTGAAGAAACTCCTTATTTGCTTTCAATGTGACAAGGCTAGCCATTTGAACAAGAAGTTGCTCTTGCCTGGACTGCTTGACAGTAGTATGTTATATAAAATTGGACATGCGGAACCCACAGGAAAGTCATCACTGAACTTTGCCAGAACAAGGTGGGATGGTCCTTCAGGGTTCTTGCTTCACAGAAGAAATTTCCAGACATTCTGCAGGACACAGAGGAAGGGGCCCAACAAACTTTGCTAATATAAGTAGACAGTCTTTCAAATTTCCTTCTTTTTTGAAAAGTCTGCCAAATACCGTGGGCCTGTAGGCTGATGATGGATGCCCCAGTGTTGCAGAGGAAATTTGGGTAACTGTCCAGGTAGTCAGATGTCTCTGTCAATTCTAGACTTTTGGGAAGTTGTTTGCAATGCACTTTTTGTTTACTTAAATAATATTACATCCTTCTGCGTTCTTTGATGGAGTTGAAGACTAGATAGTTATATTTGCAGTTTCCTTAGATATGATAGAAAGTATATTCAGTATAAAAATTTGGATTTACTAAAACAGCATAGATTATGGAGTATTTTCTTTAAATTTACCAGACAAAAATGAATTGGAATTCAGTACATTGTGAATGTATTTTTTACTTGACAATTGTTCTTATTATATACAGTCTTACTATGTAAAAGTTAAAACCTTTCATTTTTGTTTAGAAGAAAAAGGGAAAATGTTGGGGAATATTATTTTAAGGTGTGTTACATTTGTTCATGTTGCATTTGTTTAACTCTGTGAAGCTGTGTTACTGTGCCTGCCTAAAACACCTGAAGGTCTAATAAAGAACTAAATGCCCAATAGCAAGGCAGGAGAACAGATGGGGGGGAGCTGGCAGGCAGAAAGAATATATATAGAAGGAGAAATCTGGGAGAAGAAGTAGCCAGAGAAGGAGGAGGACTCTAGGAGCCAGTCACCCAGCTACACAGTAAGCCATGGAGTAAGAAACAAAGGGATACAGGAATAGAAAAGGAAAAGCCCAGAGGCAAAAGGTAGGCAGGATAATTAAAGTTGAGGAAAGCTGTCAAGAAACAAGCCAAGCAAAGGCTGGACATTTATAAGTAAGAATAAACCTCCATGTGTGATTTATTTGGGAGCTGTGTGGTATGCCCCCAAAAGAGCAGAAACAATCCAGCAACAGGGCACTTACTTTCTAAAAACAGTGCTGTGGGTGTGGTTGTGGGTGATATCTCCCTGCAATTAAAGAAATATTAAGAAAACCTTTTTGGTGTTTTTGTTACTGTTGTTTTATTTTGTTGTTTCACCTATGCTATGACAATTCAAGGCAGTAAAGACAGCGTCAGTGTGAAATGAGAATTTGGAATATAAATATTAAAGCATCTAAATGGTGAGCTGCTTTTGTTTGTTGTTGTAAAACATTCCAAGAAAGCTGGGCTTATAATACATGAGATCAGCTATAGAAATACACACACAACACAAAAAAAAAAAAGAGAGAAGAAAAAGAAGAAAGAAAGAAGAGAAGAAATAATGTAATTATAATAAGAGAAACAAGTGTTGGCAACATTAACACATATTTGTGACTGACAGTCATACTCTGCAAAAGGACTATTTATGACAAAAGGGATGGATCCATTTTTTTTAAAAGAATATTCTCCAATCCAATATTTCCACTTGATTATTTTGGATTTTCTTGCTCAAATGTCAGGAGCCCACTTTACTCCAGCTAACCCCATAATCTCCAATATGAGCAAAATCTAAACAGTCACTGTAAGCTCAGTGGAGGAAGGGATTTAAGGGATTATTTTTCAGTCTAAAAATAAACCACTTTGTCAAATACGAAGCAGAAACCTTAAGAACTGCAGAGCAACCTAACCCCATTTAAAGACTGCCTCTAACCTCAACACATCTCATGTAACAAGAGAGTAAACCATGGCCTTCCCACTTATGAATAAATAAGTGATCGATCACTTTGATAGAGAACTGTTTCAGAGCACAGAAAGAGTAAAGAGATGCTGAAATGCTTTCGTGGTCAGAAGCCTTCACTCATATTCTTGTAGTTAAATCCTCTGTGCTCACTGATGTACAGGGGATCTCTGTTGCACAACCCCAACACCATCACTATCACTCTGTTGGCACATATTTAAACAGAGAGCAGCAGTACACTGTCTGAGAAATGTAGCCTAGTAGAAATGTAGCCACCTTATCTGAATTCTGAGATCAACTACTTCTCTGTAAAGCTAAACTGTTTTCTATCACCTTCATTTGATTAGTCTAGGGAAAAACTTATAAAACAATGTTTTCTATGGCATAGTGAGAAAATAAATTGCCTAACAAGTACATTTCTCAGATTCCTAACTCCTTCACAATAAAGCAGATTTCCAAACTTAAACATGTGGAGCAATTCTTTATTATCAATATATATGAATACAATATATATAAATAATAAAATCACTGGTTTTGTACCCACCAATGGTGAAAATATTGCAATCAGGTTTTATCTAGACGGGTAACCAATATTGTATCAATTAGTATACTAAACTTTCAGAGGTTAATGTCTTTAAGGCATTCATTCCTCCCACCATCTCACTAAACCTATAGCTTCATGGTTCTGTCAATTTCCTGATGTAGTTTAAAGACAGTCAGGGAATTTCAAGGTCAAGGTAAATGTATTTTTAAAATATAATATATAATCTAAATCCCAAATGTGAACTCTACATTATGTGGTCAAGAGTTTCTCATTCTTTCATCTGTGCTTCCAACTATGGGCTACACGCATGAAACTGTAAGACAATGACTTCTGCACTCTTAGGTACACATGTTTAACTGCCCAGGTGATAGTTTTAGGCAAGACTTTGTAATCAAAGTGAGCAATAAAACCCTTCAGTTGCTCTTCCATTTAGATCCTAATTGATTTTCACTGTTCTAAATTCCAGGGATTGGGAAATAGGGCACTATGTTCTCATTCTCATTTTTCTCTTTCCAAAAAGAAAAATGACAAATTCATAGTGTTTTGTAAATTTACAGTCTTTTAATAATGATGACAAAATGTCAAATTGATTTTATACGAGATGCTGTTTCCGAGTTCCAGCCACCAAAGAAGTGGGAGGGAGAAGAAAAAAGCAAAATGGTAAAGACAGAATTGAAGATTTTCATTTTGACTTTGGGGAATGTTAACAAAGGAAGAAGGACACTGAAAACAGATTTGGCATGTCAATGACCACTTGAAATCTGGAGACAACTCATAGCAAGAATATAATGGCGAATCTGTAATACAGATTGAAGGGCTCTATCAACGATGAGAGGTGACAAAAGTTTGATAAATATAAATTAAAAATTATTTTGAGTCACTTACAGACATTGCTATATAATAGGTCTATGTATCTATCTATCTATCTATCTATCTATCTATCTATCTATCTATCTATCTGTCTGTCTGTCTATGCACACTTTAATAACTGTCTGAGATGGATAAAGACAAAGATTAATCTATCTGTATTTAGTCCCCTTTGACCACATGCTTTATATAAGTTAGAGCACTGCAAACTCTCCAAAAGCATCAGTATAGAAAGAAGACAGGCACTCGGGGTTTTCCACCCAAACAGATGTGTATAGAGATGAATGTGTAAATACATGTAAATCAGCATAACAGAACATATACATATGAAACTTAGAGTAGGCACAGAGAGGAAACTTAGAAATCACGCTAGAAATGCCAGGAATAATTGACCACAAGTCCATCCACATTCTATGTCTTTTTCCTTGGAAGGCACTAAGAAACACCTTGAAAAAGTAATGGGTTCCCCAAAGTGTGTGATTCCTTTTGTGGCACCTGTGTCTCTAAGTTAAAATACCAGTTACAGCTGTCAGTCCTGACAACTTACCTCCTCTATCTTTCTCAGGGACTGAGGAGAGCTATCACGAGTTTCGTAGACAATGGAGAGTATTTTACGTAGATTTGCAGGCTAGTATTTTTTATTTACCTTTTTTTTTTTTTTCATCTTTCAAAGATCTTTAAAAATATCTCCATTGATTATTCTGACACCTGCTGGTAAGGGCACAGTGGATTTCAGTCTTTGCCCTTCCACAACTCTGGAACCAAAGGTTTTTATACATACATTCAGGAACAACTAAGTCGTGATTTCTAGCATCCTTAGTAACCACTCAAACACTTTACTGATCACCCCACTTCACAACGGCATTCCTTTGATTTTGTTCATAAACACATTTACTTCGATTGGGGATGATGCCGCTGTCATCCCATCAGGCTGTGAAAAAGAACAAGACAGGAAGAAGTATGCCGGGCATCTTCCTAAAAACACAGCTCAGAACTCAACAGTAAGAATAGCATGGCTGGTTTTACAGCTTTTCATAAATGTGCCAGATTCCAAACTATTTAGCTATTAAAAAGGGTAAGTTGATAGCTATGATAGAAGTTTTAGTACAAACTGCATACTTGCAATATTTCCTATTTTTCACATTTTATCCTTTTTGTTTTTTATTTATTTTTGTTTTTGATGTTTTAATGTAACTGCATCCTTCTCCCATTCCCTTTCCTCCCTTCAACTCTCCCTACAAAACCCTCTACTCACAATTAACTTCTGGCTTGAACTGTGCTCAGAAGCCTATACATTTTTTTTTCCTGCAAGGATACGATAAAACTGCTATATCATAAATCATACTCAAAGCTATAGCACCTGCAAGTGTGTGCAGTAAACAACATCAGCACCACTTCCTTAGGCTTTAGAAAACTCTACAGAGGCTTAAAATATGTGCACAAGTGATTGTATATACAGTTAATGCCATTATTAGCATCCATGTAAAGGATGAGGCATCTCAAGAATAAATTACCCAATTAACAATGTTATCATAATACCTGGCAAGGAAGTCAGAATTTGGAGCAATTTAGGCACTAAACCCAGCAAGTATGTTCTGTGGTGGTGTTTAGTAGCTATGCTCTTTCTTTATAGTCACATATATTTTAATCCTGTATATTGCTAGATTTTTATGATTAGTAAAAATTATAACCTAGAGAGATGGGTCAACTTTATTAAAATATTAACTGAATCTGCTAGATACTAATGTTATATAGACATTCATCTTAAGATATTTAATGAAAATCCAAGCGTTTTAATTTGAGGAAATGTTAAGCACTGCAGCTGCTTGTCTGGGAAAGAAGAACAAACTCTTTCATTTCACTTCCCCATTTCTATTGTACATGTTGTCGCCAAACCATATATATTTCTAGACAAAATAGATTTCAATTTTAAGGAAACATTTAAGAAAGAACTTTCTCAGCGCTAAAGGAAGAGCTCTGCTGTATCACGGCATTGCCTGGTACAGCCCAGACACTGGTTTCAAACTCTCACAGCTGAGTATTTTATGTTCACTTAACTGCTACCTTTGATATAATATTTTTAAATTAATTTAAAATGTTTCACCTTGAATCTGAGGTGAGCACTTATTTCTTAAAGTATAAAGTTAATGGTCATGCAAATTAGGTGGTGAAGACCCAAAATGCAATAATGAAATCCCTACAGAAACCTGTTATTTCAGCTTAAACATCACTATCTTAATCACTGAAGCATAGTATCATCCTAAGTGAGATTCTTCAGGTATTAATTTCTTCTCATGTAGACTTAACTAAGATCACCATTTGATTAAAAGATGGGAATGCAAATGCCAATGATTCATAGCATTTAGGGGCACATCTAGAAATTTTTAGATTGTGCCGTTTGCTTAAAGACTCCAGGCACAAACTGCAGGCACAGGGACAGATTGCATAAGATGTCACGTGCTCGCAGCAACTGTATGCATGTTATTGGATTTTTTTAAAGCAATACACGATGATGAATAATTTAGGAGTTAATAAAATATTCAATTTGACTGATCCATTGGTTTAATTTTAAAATAAAGACTACTAATAAAAGGAGTTACCTACCATTATCAAGTTCCAGGCGTGAGTGCCTATAAATTGGAATCCATACAGAGGGAAAACACTAATTCCTATAAGACATCCGATAAATTATAGATATACGATGGGGGAGGGGTAAGACAGAAGCAGAGCAAAATTCGGTGTTAACACTAGCTTTAGTAAGTTTTCCAAAAGTTTAATTGCTTGAACTATCAGGCAAGCCCAGCTCTGACTTCTGCAGAGGTCTGGAAGAAGAAAATTAGGGAGGTGCAAGTTTAACAGACAGAGCTAATGCAAAACGTCCTTTTTTCCCCAGAAGCTCTCTCCCTCCACCCACAGGGTGGCTTACAAAGGATGAATCTGCTGAAGAATGGAGGGAATAGGTTTCCGGAGCTTTGTCTAGAGGACCACATTGGAAAGCAACACCTCCGTGGTCCACTTGACTGGTGGTATTAACTGTGCCCTCGGTGGGCATCTTCAAAAGCTCAGGACAGCTGCAATTTGTCGTACCCAGACTCTGGCAACTAAAAGGTCTGGCAAGCACCGTCACTCATTAGGTCCTACAGCATCCTGCCACCTCTGATATGGGTCAGATAGTGGCAGAGGCATGGTGTAGGTGCTTGTGGTGTGCATGAGTGATGTGTGTGTGTGTGTGTGTGTGTGTGTGTGTGTGTGTGTGTGTGTTCCTGTTGGGGTGGGAACGGAGGCGGGGATAGAAGGAGGAGAGGGGAGTGCCCTCAGCTTTTCCAGTTTCCTTCCAGCTCCCGAATCAAAGTGCAGAAGGAATACAGACAAAAAATAAAAGAAACGGGAAATAACAGCTTTGGGAGCCTTTTCTTTTTCTTGCCACTAGAGACTTGGAGACCTACCCCGGAATCATTTCCATATGCTAACCTTCACTGGAGTGGCTGCCTCTACGAGGTAACTCTCTGGGTTTGGAAACAGATGCAAAGACAGATCGCACACTCACTTCTACCAGCCACATTCTAGAGAGCCAGAAGACCTGAACTAGCCACCTTCTGAGTCCTGAAGGGAGGGCTAAGAGGGCATCTTGCCTGCAACACAGATTTCCGGAGCATAGTCCCCTAAGAGCCTATGATCTAAAGCACAGAGGCGGTGCATTTGTGTAGTATTGAGTATCCATGCAATGCCCAGTCTAATCTCAAATGGATTCGAGTCAACGCATTTTTTTTTTTTTATTCCAAATACTTCTACAGCCACAGCGTTTTAAATCCGTGTGGTGTACGCAGCTCTCCACTTAACGCTGTCTGTGGAGGATTCTCTCACGGATCTCCGAGAAGGGCTGCCCGTCTCCGTGAACGCAGAAAGGGCACAGACACCCAGTATCTTGGAACCCCCTCTCCTTTCTCCGTGGGTTCCTGGCTCCAATTCAGTACCTGCTGGTAAGGTTCTGAAGAGGTTTTGTATGTAGAAAGCCTAATCTCTCAGAGGATCTGAAAGTCACCCAAACATCTCAGCAGGAGACTCACTGAAGTCCTGAGTTTTAAAAAAATAATGTTTTATTTTATTTGCTTGTTTCCTATTTACACGCAAGCCAGGAAAGACACAGGCAGACCAGCCTGAGCAACTTTTCGGCTCCTGGGCTGGGGGCACACGAAGGTTGGTTTGCACCTCACAGCTGTCTATTACCAAGAGTTGTGGTCTTACCCAGAGGGAGTGCACAGTAATGCTCAGGCCCCCTGGGGGTTAGAAGCGAGGGGAGTTGTTGAGTTGTTGTAATTGAAGTCACGCGCCCAGGAGGAGGAAAGGGGGGGGGGGCGAGGAAGCCAGGCAGTTAGTAGACGTCTCTCATCTCACTGGCAAACTCTCAATATCGGGTCCAGGTTGGCAGACCCCCTTAGCCCCCGCCCTGCGCCAGAGCACTGCATCCAGCCTACCGCCCTGCGGTTATCCAGGCTAGATGATGGCCCCCGCACACTTGACACACTTGGTTCTGCCAGGTCTTACCACAGCCCTCTCTACCGTCATCGCCGGCCAGCAATATTCACACTTTCTAGCCAGGGTCCCGCAGAGAATCCCTGGCAAAGGAAGCTCAGGAAGAACGCCCCCCTCCCACCCCACAGCCTTGTTTTTCTAGATCACACCCTCTTCCCCCGCGCTCAGCCCGGGGCACTCCACTCGGACTTTGCTAGCACTTTCTCTGGGTACCCAGGGCGCGTCGCCTCCTCCGCGGCGCTCCCCCACGCCAGGCACGCATGGAAGACCCACCGTGGTCTCTTGAGCGGCATTTCCAAAGGCGCTCCCCGCCCGTCCCGCATCCAGCGACCCCTGCCCGGCCACCTCACCTTTGCCGAACTGAGGCACACCGAGGCTGAGTCCAACCAGAAGCCAGGCAGCTACCAAGCGCTTCATGATTCCGTTTCGCAGACGTGACCCGGGCAGGTCCGGGGTCGCAGCGGAGGGCACTGTAGGCGAGGTGGCCCTGCAGGACAGCAGTAGACCCCGCCCCTGTCAGAGCTTCAGGAGGACGTCTTTCTCCCGCAGCGCTTCCTCAAACAAATTCTTAGAAAAGGGTGATAGAGAGTGATGGCCCCGAGAGAAAGGGTGTCCTCCCCACACACACACACTCCGCTTCGCCTGCGCTGGGGTACGCGGAGGTGGATGCTCTGGAGAGCGGCTGGGGCTCCGCGGGCGCTGCGGGTGGGTCCTGGCCGAGGCGCAGCGGGCGGGCGGAGCGCGGGCTCCCGGGGTTCCCGGCTCCCCGACTTCCGTGCGCGCACCGCGGGCGGAGCAGCCAGCAGTGACTCCGGCTCACGCTGCTGCCGCTGCCGCGGCGGCTGCGGGGCTTCTGACTTGGAGAACAATGAAGCGTGAGCTGGAGGGGAGCGAGCCTGAGGCCAAGAGCGCACTGTGTACAAACAGTGGCGGCGCGCGGGCGCGCGTGTGAGCCTGAGCCGAGCAGCAGGCTGGCTTTGGGCTCCCCCGGCGCCCGCCCCCCTGCCCTCCCTCTTCTTATTGCCTCCTCCAATCTCAGCCCCCCCGCGCCCCCCCCTCTCCTTGGAAGGTGGCTCCTTCTGCTGGAAGAGAAAGGGAGACAGCGACAGCCACACCCTGGTACCTGCCAGCGTCTGCTAAGTTCCTATTTTGCTTGAACCTTCTTCACACATGATGGAAACTCTAGGGTTAGGGGAACTCAAGTGATGTCTGAAAAGTGTTGATTCCAGGCTTTGTTTTATAGTTAACCATGTAAAGGAGTCCTCTGAACTTCAGGACTGCCAGGGAAAGAAGTTAAAAGAGATTTCACAAAGTGGCTCTTGACGCCTCAAGCTGGGTGAAACCCAGCACTGCTAAAAGAAGTGTTCCGATTTCTCAGAAGTCACGATTTAGTCAGAAGCCAGACCCTAATCAGGCAAGACAGGCTGTTGCTCCATTGTTGTTCTGTCTGCAAATCAGTAAGCGCGGGGCTGAGTGGGAAGGTAGGGAGGTTGTGGGCTCAGCTGCTCCCAGCAGGAAAAGGGCAAAAGCAAGTGGGAGGAGGCCTGTAAGCAGGACATCTGTTTCACGTGAGAAAAAGAGAGAAGTTTGGGGACATGGCAGAGAAGCAGAGGGAAGAGCAGATGCTTGACACATCACTCAGGTGGATCAAATTTCGCTGCTCCCCACCAAAACTAAAATAAATGGGCTTATTTTGCCCTGAAAGTGATTGAACCAAAAATACAGCCTCTGGCTTACAATTGTGCTATCTCCTCTGTTTTCGGTTAGAATGATTGCTTACTCTAGATTGAATTCCTGCAGTATGGAGTACCAAAATGAAACAGAGGATTCTGCGCCCTCCCCCAGTCCCCATTAGGGAGGGAGGTGGGAAGACAGAAACTTGCATAGAAAAACTCCAAAGCATCAGCCTACAGGATTAGATGTTGAAAGGAGACAACCATGAAACCTCCCCTTCATTTTCTTCTTCAAGTCCTTGGAACCTCAACTTCCACCATCTTTCCGGTGTTTGAAGTGAAAATCAAGGATGGAAGGCCATGAACAACAATTGAAAAATAACACCCCCCCAAAAAAAAAAAGAAAGAAAAAAGAAAAGAAAAATAACACCAAAAAACACCAAATGACTGCTAGGGAGGGATAATATGTATCATGGGCAAAACATCAACCAAAAAACCAATGTTTCTCATGTTGGGTGAAAGGGTAACGACATCTGTTTGGAAAGTTATTTTGCCAAGGGAAAGATTCATTTATTTACTGGGGATTTCATGCTTAAACCCACCCCTGTTGGAACAGTATTGTTCAGAGTTGTAAATTCTTTCTACTCAATCACAACTCTGCTTCCTTGTATATCACTATAATTTAACTCAGAAAGTGCATTCATGCTGTGACATGTGCTTTACAAAGGAGTACTCTAACTTGTGAAATGACAAGTCACTTTTAAGGGATTATTTTTTAAGGGATATGGCAAATTCTAAAACACAGAACCTGAACCTGCTCTGCATAAGGTAGCCAAAATGAAAGACAACAGGATAAAAATCGTGTTTGCTTTCTTATTGGATTTACTATTTCCACTTCACTAATAATATATATTAAGAAGCATGTCAAAATTTTGTCATTTTTCTGCAAAGTGTAGGCTACTAAACATATCCATTTTAAAGAAAAGTTCAATTTGTTGTTTTTCATCTTGTTTTGCTTTTTGTACTCAAGAAGGCACAAAACTACATCCAAATGCATAGTCTATGGCCAAACAAATGGAGTGGTGAGGACTCTGAAGGTCACTCTTTATTAAGTGGTGTACCACATTTGAAAGGTGTTGCTAATTTAATCCCTCTGCATCCTTAAGTCTCACCTTCAATCAGAAGGTGGTATATAGTCTTAAACACAACTGCACTCACAGGAGAGGCGGGGGTCATCACTTCTTTCTTCCTACTTATTGATAATGACCATCTACAAACAAGCCTGTCACTCTGAGAATTTCAAGTACTCACCCTCAATTACATCTGCATTTACACTTTCATTACAAATTCATTTCATGTTTATTCTACTTGTACAGGGCTGTACATACATATACAACTCTTTCACAGGTGGAATATAGAAATGTTTAAAAGATTGCACAAATTGAAAAATCAAAGAAAGAAAGGGTAAAAGGACAAAATGCTGTTATGAATTTTTTTTCCTGCACATAAAGTGCTAAGAGACCTTTACTAATCACATATGATCCAGCCTATGGTTTTACAGCTTCTCCAAATATGTGCCTAAAGTACTAAAAATGATCTATACATCACATGAAAATAGCATTTCCCAAATTGTTTTCTACAGGCATTCTTAGCCTTAGAATGTTGATAGCTTTCTGGGAAAAGAAAACAAAAAGTGCTGCGTGGACAAATGATTTGGGGAACATTGTATATTAAAGAAGCTTCTTA
Source organism: Peromyscus leucopus (assembly GCF_004664715.2). Taxonomy (NCBI): domain Eukaryota; kingdom Metazoa; phylum Chordata; class Mammalia; order Rodentia; family Cricetidae; genus Peromyscus; species Peromyscus leucopus. Next base: position 59,795,024 of record NC_051072.1, read on the forward strand.
TATACCCTTGATGGATATTTACATATTAAATTTGTTAAGGTTCTATGGTTAAGAAAATTTTCCAGTAGTGGTTAACCCAGCATTTTGCAAACTTTGCTGTTGTAGGCATCATGACAAGCTTTTCCTTAATATACCTGTTAATATGTTATAGATTTAGCACTGCAAGGAAAGTAATGTTGCCTTAAAATGAAGCAAAAATAAGTAGAGTCAAATGAGAAAATGAAGAAAGCTTATTGAGTTTTGCTAACAACTGAATATTTCTTTCCTCATATGATGGTGGTGATTAATCTCCAATATCAACTTGATGAGATCTAGAATCCCCACCAGGGAATTGGGCCCCTGGGAATGTTCATGACAGGTTCTCTTGATTACATGGAGGTGGGAAGAGTTTCCCACTGTGAGTGACATCACTCCACAGGCTAGAATCCATGACGGTATGGAGAAAGGGAGAGCATGAACTGAAGTGTCTTCTGCACTATGCTTCTGGATGGGGGATGCAACACGAGCAGTTTTCTCAAGGTCGTGATGCTATGATTTCATCATCATGATGGACACCTTGAACTGTGGGCTGAACTAAACTGTTTCTCCTTTGAATCACTTTGGGCAGGGTATTTTATCACAACAGCAGAAGAGTAAACCAATGCACAACTTTGCTGCCTAGAAGTGGAGCCAATGCCATGAAAAGCCTTAGTTATCACCCAGGTCTTAGGCTTTGGGGCTCTTATGTGCCTGTAATTAAAATAGTTTTTTTACTTTGTGCTACAAATGCTGTATCTGGCTGGCTAATAAACTTAATGAACCATTCTTGAGGAAGTTTGGAAGACAAGGATGCTGAGAAACAGCCGACAGTGGAGGCCAGGACCACAAGGAAATGAAGATTTGGTTAGGAACTAGTCTAGCGACCACTTGTATAGTATTTTTACTGAGGATCAGGTTTCATTCTTCCCTGTGTCCTGAGTCATTCACTGAAGTGGAATTTAAATGAATGTTATTCAAGAGAGGATAGTGTTTGGGCAGCGTAGGTGCTAAGAAAGCAGAAGCAATTGTACAGGTGAGGGAGAGAGAAGGGCAGGGTTAACTGGAGAGAGAATTCTTGGCTACACTGGGACAATGGGAAAAGGTCCTTGAGGCAAAATTGTACCTATGAGACATATCATTTTATGGAGATTCAAATTCATTAAAGGAAGATTGTTTAAAGTGAAACACAGACCGATGTTGAAGGAATGCCCTGATTCTCAATAGCAGACACCTGGAAAAGTGATTTCCCCTGGTCAACTTGCAGACGGCGATACTCCTGTGGTCCCAGAGGCGGGGGTTTACATCCCAGGTTGGCAATAGAACTTGGAAGTGTCATCCAGGTGGGGCTAGTTTTACAGGTAAATGTTAAATCGTGGAGAGTTGCCTTATGTTTTCATACAGCAATTGTGTAGGACAATGAATGGCAGGGTTGAAGTCTGCGCAAGGAGGCTCTGAGTGGCCGTTGTCTAAAGCTGTGAAGGTTAAGCTTAAATTACAACAGAGATGCAGAAGATATTGTAAATGGCATGTCCATTTGATACCTACTGAGGAAACCTTCCTGCACCTAAAGGCAGAGGTTGTGGTGCAGGCAGCAGAGATGGAAGTATAGATTTAGATAATGTCTTTGGCATAGAGTTGATTTATCAATCATGGTCCTGAGATCCTGGCTATGGAGATGAAGGATTTGGCCTTTGCTCTACTGGGTTTTTGGTCTTACTTTGGTTCTGTGCTATGCTCATATTAAGACATTCGAAATGGGATGATTTGCTTTAAGCCACGGTATGTTTGAAGTATGCAATTTGTTTTGATTTTATAGGATTTCACACTTCAGAGATTGCCTTGTGTCTCAGATGAGACAAATAGTTTAGACTTCTAAACTGTTGAAATTGATAAAGACTATGGGGACTTCAGAAGTTGGGATTATATTTTTACCTATATGATGAACATGAGAATTTGGAGATACAGGGTAAAAAAATATGATTTAAATTGGTATCAGGTGGACAAGGAATAGAGTTGTGATAGCTAATCTCAATTGCCAATGTGGTGAAATCTAGAATTGCCTAAGAAATGGACTTTTGCTCATGCGTATCCATGCCTTCTAATCATGCCCTTGATTACATTGAGATGGGAAGACTTGATCACTGTGGGTACCACCATTCACCAGATGTGGATCCTGAGGGAAGAGGAAAGGAGAATGAGCTGAGAACAAGCATGGGATGTTCTCTGTAATGTGAGCAGATGCTTCAAGGTCTTCACACCATGGTGCTTTGCCATAATGGACTATAATCTCGAAGTGCGCTGAAATAAACATTTTCCCTATTTAACTGATTCTGTCAGGGTATTTTATTAAGATAACAGGAAAATAACTAACACATGATGAATTCTGAAGGCAGTCTTTGGTGGTGATGATAGAACAATCCTGAGTGAAATTAGTGTCCCCATAAGAGATTCTTTCTGTCTCTCCATCTCTGTCTTTATCTCTGTCTTGATCTCTGTCCCTCTCCCTGCTCCCTCTTCCCCCTTCCTTTCTCTTCACTGACACTAAGTAGATGGCAATCCGTAAGCCAGGAAACACACTGTCACTACTGAATCTACTAGTATCCTTATTTAAGACTTCCTAACTACAATAACTAAGAAATAAATGCTGTAGTAATTTGTTTAATCTGCCTAAACTGAGCACAGTTATTTTTCAAGATTTATTTTTAAATTTTATGTGTATTTGTATTGGCTGCATATATGTTGTGTGATATTTTGATCTCATTTTGTTAATAAAGTTTGCTTTGAGTCAGAGGGCAGAGCTAACCACTAGCTGACCAAAATTAATCATAGAGATTTTGGAGGAATGAGGACAGATAGGAAACAGGAAATAGTAAGGCAGGGTTGAGAGAGGATATCAGCCTTTTGGATGGAGGAATGGAAGAGATAGGAGGTCACTGGTGGCTTCTCTGCCACTTCTCTATCATTCAGGTTCTTACCCCACTATCTGACTCCTGATTATTTATTGAAAAAGAATAATTAGATGAAATGCATTAGTCCATGACATGCATGCAGTGCCTGAAGAGACCAGAAGAGGGCATCAAATTCCTGAACTGCAGTGAGACATCATGTGGGTATCAGGAATTGAACCAGTGTAGTCCATAAGAACAGTAAGTACTCTTTTTTTTTTTCTTTTTTTTCTTTGTTTTTTTTTCTTTTATTTTACAATACTATTCAGTTCTACATAACAGCCACAGATTCCCTTGTTCTCCCCCTTCCTGGCCCCCTCCCCTTCCCCCAGCCCACCCCCCATTCCCACCACCTTCAGATCAATGCCCCCCCTGAGGACTGAGATCGACCTGATAGACTCAGTCCAAGCGGGTCCATTCCCCTCCTCCAAGATTGAGCCAAGCGTCCCTGTATAAGTCCCAGGTTTCAAACAGCTATCTCATGCAGAGAGCCCAGGACCTGGTACCACTGCCTAGATGCCTCCCAAACAGATCAAGCCAATCAACTGTCTCACCTATTCAGAGGGCCTGATCCAGTTGGGGGCCCCTCAGCCTTTGGTTCATAGTTCATGTGTTTCCATTCATTTGGCTATTTGTCCCTGTGCTTTATCCAACCTTGGTTTCAACAATTCTCGCTCATATAAACCCTCCTCTGTCTCGCTAATTAGACTCCCAGTGCTCCAGTAAGTACTCTTAACTGCTAAGCCATTTCTCCAGACTCTAAGCACACCTTTTTTTTTTTTTTTTTTTTTTTTTTTAGGACTTAATGGTATTGGATAGGAGTTTGCATTCTAGAATATACTGGATTCGGGACATATATGAATTGATTTTCTGTCCCTCAATCATAGCCCATTTATCACAAATAAAGTCAATTCACTGCTAGGCCTCAGTGTTCCCATCTGTAAAACGGAATTAGTAACAGGACAAAACTTGTGGTGTTAAGCTGTTGTGGCGCATCGAAGGGCCCAGCTCAGTAATCACTGAGTAAGATGGTAAAAACCATAAAACTATAATCACACACCAAATTTCAGAATAATAGTTTATTAATGAGTGATTATCTCTGTCCTTAAGTTTCTGTTTTCACTAAATTATCTGGAATCTTGGAGCTTAATTTTCATTTTATCAGAAAAATAAAACTAAACCTCAATGTAGTATTTTTTATTATTCCTGTCATTTAAAAATGTTGTTAAATAAGTTAACTACAGATAGAATCTTAGAGCACTTAATAAAATTATACTTAGTACTCTTTATACTTGTTTCTGTTCAGTACTGAGGATCAACCCTGGTGGCCCTGGTTATTTAAGCCAGGATTTTATGACCGACGACGCATTACCAACTCTGAACAATACAATATTGTAAGTTCAGTGACAATCAAGTGATTTCTGGACTTAGGAACGAGCTGTAACCTTAGAAAAACGTAAGTTTTCACTGCCAAGTTTGTGGTAATACGTTGCGCAGCAACAGTAGGTCACGATTACTTTCATCTTTTCAGCGAGAAGGGGTAAGTCACAGAGTAAAATGAATTAATGATGTCTTAGCATTTGTCAGAGCTGGAGCCAAAGCTTGCAGGGAAGGACTCTGCATCCAGACTTGCCACTACTACCTGCAATGGTGGAGAGTCTGCTGCAGGTACTGCTTTGAAGTCAAACTCTCCAAACAACCTCCAAACCCACCAAACCCCTAGAAGAAAAAAGACTATGTCTGCTGAGGAAAATGGGGTATGAAGCTTTTCAAGGACTCATCCAATGCCAAGAGGGAAGTGGAGGATTGGGCCTGTGGAAGGACTTGAACCCTATTTGAAATTCTAGACTTATTTTCAGACTTAGAGTCCTGGTTTAGATGATTGTCTCAATTATTTTATTTGCATTTCAATTTAAATAACTGTAATTGTTGCTTTTGTACTGTGTTGTTTTCCCAGAGCTTGATTTGTAATTTTGTCATCCACAGGGCTTGAATTTGGAGTTCCAAGCACTTGCTTAAGTCTTTAAAATATTTGCATAACTTGTAACAACTTTTCCTGCTTCCCCAGGATCAAGGTCATTTGTTCTTCCAACTCTGTCTTCTTGTAGTTGCTTCCTGAGAAGCCTCCTGCAAATAGTTCTAAGGGAATTGCTGTCTTCCCTTGAGTCTGCCTCAAGATGTTTCCGCAACCTGCTTGGCTCTTTCCAGGGAATGTGAAAGTTAACCGAAAACAATGCACCTCTGTCTTTAAAGTCTGACCCTGCAAAAGAAATTTCTAGTGTTTCAGATCCCCATTTCCAAATCAGCTTACTTTAGTGACTTATATTTTAATCTCTCTGAAATATTTTGAATGTTTGATACACATAATGAGAGGTCAAAGTGTAGGGAAGATGTATAGGGAGACAACATTTCCCTGCTAACGGCATTCCTCCTTATGCAGCTAATAGTTACTGTCTGCCTTGTGTGTGTGTGTGTGTGTGTGTGTGTGTGTGTGCGCGCGCGCGCGCGCACACGCGCGAGTATACCTGAAAGGATGTTTATATAGTGTGTATGCATATGTACACACAACCCTACAATACGTACTAAATTATAAGGACAATATGAATCTTGCTTACTTAAAAAATGATTTTTCCAAAAGTATATCAGGGGTTACAAAGTATTTATGTAAGATAGACCCTTTGTTAAGACCTTGAATTTTCTGCCAGTCTTTCAGTATCAAATGCAGCATTACAATACTAAGATATTTTGCACATGTGTAGGATAAATTCAGTAGGATAAGCTGCTTGAAGTGGCCTTGTTGGTGAAAGGTGAGTACATTTAACATCACATAGGTCATGAAGTAGCCATTCAAAAAGGATATATAAATTCATCAGTCTACAGTTCATTAGAGAATGTGTCTCTGAACATTAAAACATCTGATCACAATTGATGTCTGCCATTTTTTTATTGTTTTTGAACAGATCTTGCCTCAAGTTTATTTGTAAAAACAGCATAGGGTATTGATCACCTGCAAATGGTGTGTAGGTGTATCACATTTGTCCTCACACTGGCAGACAGAAACCTCTTCTACTGGGCCTTCACAGGGGGCTGGGAACTTTGGGAGCCTAAGCTGGAGTTGAAGCCTGGCCCTGAGGTAGAGCTGAGGACGGTACCTTGGTTTGAGCCTTGGACTTTGGTTGGCAGCACCTACAACCCTTGACCATGTAGCTTCTAATCCACTTCCCAAGCTTGGGGTGAGTGATGAAAGGAAGACAGCTGAGATTGTGCCTGGAGCCCTTTGGTATCTTGGGTACCTTTAACCACCTTGCGCTTTGGTGGGCCTTCATGGCCTCTGCACATGCACTCATCACCTTCATTCACATTGTTTACCTGCATCTTCCTCGGGCCTTTCTTATTGTGCTTCTGGGCAAAGCGCATGTTCCTCAGGAACTTGGGTCAAACTCCTTAAGAGATTCATATCTTTGTGACCAGGGTTTCTTGATGCCATTTCTGTGCCCTTTTCAGGATTAGTGGTATGTGCTGTGGTTCTTGGATTTGGCCATGTCTGCACAGTAACCCATGGCTCCTGAAGTGTCTGGGACTAGATGATATCTGCCCTTCTTCTTCTTCTTCTTCTTCTTCTTCTTCTTCTTCTTCTTCTTCTTCTTCTTCTTCTTCTTCTTCTTCTTCTTCTTCTTCTTCTTCTTCTTCTCCTCCTCCTCCTCCTCCTCCTCCTCCTCCTCCTCCTCCTCCTCCTCCTCCTCCTCCTCCTTCTTCTCCCTCTTCCTCTTCCTCCTCCTCTTCTTTTTTTCTTTTAAATTTAGCTTTCTTTTTGGATTTCACATCATGCATCTTGATCCCACTCATCTCCTTGTCCCTTCCCATCCACCTTCTGCCCCAGCAACTCCCCCTAACCCGCCTGGATAAAATGACATAAAGTTTAAAGAAAAGAAAAATCTCATTGTGGAAGCTGCATCGTGACACAGTGAGTCACACAGTCCTTTAGCCCATATATTGTTACTTGCAAGTGTTCATTGCATTGAGTCATTGGTCTGGTTTGAGGTCTCTGGTTTTTGCTACATCCTCAACACTGAGCCTTCACTGGGGCTCCGCTTGGATGCCCTGTTGTTTGCCCCGTGTCATGGAGATCTGTAACTTTGGATCTACACAACTAGCCCATTCACATGCTTCAGCAGATTAAAAGGGTAGTTGATGGGATGGTCCAATTCATAGCTCTGGTTCTCGGTCTGGGTGATTGCTGGGTTGTTCAGCCTACCAGCTCTTCTTCACCCTCAACACCAGGGTGAACTCTCCAGTACTGCCCTGGTTAGCTCACTCTGTGTAGTAAGCAGCAAGGGATAGGCCAATTCTCCTGCTCTCATGTCCTCTTCATGTCCTTGGGGTTGGCTTGCCCACACCTGTACCACCAGGGCCAGTTCTACTTTGTTGCCTAGTCAAGGTATAGGGGCCACTCTGATTAGTGCTGCAGCTGGTAAGAAGCAGGGTTAGTTCTCTTGCTTTAATGACCTCATAGATGGCTCTCCCACCTACCACAGGCCTCAAGGGGCATGAAGGTGGGTCTTCTCTCGATTGTGTGGGAGATGAGGGGTGGGTCTCAGTCTTTCACACTCACCTTCTCAAGGCCAGTTCACACACACACCTCCATCAACAGGGTCAGCTCTACTGTTTTGCACAGGCAAGGTGCAGGGTCTACTCTCCTTAGTTCTGCATCTGGTGAAGGCAGGATCAGCTCTCCCATCTGCCACAGGTGACAAGGGGTGAGGGGGCATATTTACCTCCCCATCACCATCACATGGCAGACAAGGGGTGCAGGGCCAGCTCTCCCACTCTCACGAACCCAGGGCAGACTCACCTGTGTTCCCAGCAGCAGAGTCAGCACTACTATGGTGCATAGGTGAAGCACAGGGCCTGCTCTTCTGAGTGCTATAGGTATCAAGAAGTGAGGAGCAATGGTGGATGCATCTCTCCCCTGCCCACACTGCATGATAGATAAGAAGTGGAGGTAGGTAAGCTCTTCCACACTGACGCTCTTGGGTTTGGCTCACCTGCACCACCATTCGCAGGGTCAGCTCTTCTGGGCTGACCAGGTGGGGTACAGGGCCTGCTCTCCCGAGTACTGCAGCTGATGAGATGCTGGTCCAGCTCACCAGCTCTCTTGACCTCAGGGTCAGATCTTCCACTTGCCACAGGTGGTGAGGAATGGCGGAGGGGAGGACATTTCTTCCTTGTCCACACCACCATATGGCAGATGAGGTCTGCCATTCTTATAGAGGAAAGTTATATCTTATTGTTTTGACTGTCTGTTGTTGTTTCCAGTCTTGAGCAACTGCCACATATTTAAATTAATGTTTCTGTGAGAGCTGTCATTTCCAGTCCTTTCCCCTTTTTCATATTGGAGTGATGACTTTTTCTTATTGACTCTTATGAAGTCCATATATATTAAAGAAACCAGTGTGCAGTATGTTTTAATTATGTCAAAATTTATTCAGCTGGTATTTGTCCTTTAATTTAATTCACCAACACTTTGTTGATTTTGCTGCGAAGAAGTACAGTACACCTGGGTGATGACATTTGTTCATCCCTGCTCTCTGATTTCCTCTTCATATTTTGCTCACAAATACTTTCTCTGTTCTGCGTGTATAACTTATCTTTCAGTGTCTTATAGTAATTATATGAGTGTCATGTTCAGAAGTGAACTACTCTTATGCAGCTCATTTCTATATAAATTGCTACTATAGATCTTATTTTCTCCCAAGACTACCATGTATACCAAAGACACATATTAAATAAATCTGTCTCTTCTTAATTGATACGACAAGAGAGCCCTGTCATTAGTCACTATTGTTTGTCTGCTTGTTTGCTACACAGCACTACTGGGTTCACTCTCCAGGTGTCTGTACCACATATTTTGTTTAAACGCACACACACACACACACACACACACACACACACACACACACACACACATATATATATATTTGGTTTTTTCGAGACAGGGTTTCTCTGTGTAGCTTTAGTGCTTTTCCTGGAACTCGCTTTGTAGCCCAGGCTGGCCTCGAACTCACAGAGATCCACCTGCCTCTGCCTCCCAAGTGCTGGAATTAAAGGCATGTACCACCACCGCCCAGCTTAAATGTATTTTTAATAAGTGCTCTAGTAAAATGCTCTCATTCCTATCCCTCAAGCTACTCTCTTGCCATTCTTCATTAATTTTCCCACAGAAACTTCAGAATGAGCTTGTCTACTTGAAAAGGAGATGAGCTTATTTCTAATATTAGTAATATCTATCTGTACATCCAAGTTTTCTTCTATGTTCTTGTTTATTTTCTGTTTATGTACCTAATTTTTTACATATTGACCTAAATGAATTTCCCATTTTTCATAACTGGCTCTATTATGTTTACAAGAATTCTATTTCCCTATATGTAGTTATGTACAAGTGTACACCAGTGTTAAAGCCAGTCATGTTTACTGATTTTTTATTATTATAATTAATATTATTATTTTGCTTTTCAGTTGATTCCATTGACATTGCATTATATGACAGAAAAATAAGATTAGCTTTGCCTTCTTCTTGCAAATCTTCATGCTTATTTATTTCCTGCAGCAATTTGTTAAAGCTAGTAGTAGTTAAATATCATCTGTCCAAAAGCATTGACAGAAAAAGTAAGAACACCCCTGTCAGAGTAGGAAGAAAATAAATGACTATAAATGCTTTAAGATAGAATATGAGAGAAAAATCTGTATCTTTGCTGTTTAGTTTGTAGTTTTCCCAGCCAAAAAGAATGAGATGTTTATAAAGATCTATCAGGATTGGAGACCCTAACTTTTCAGGTTGTACTGACAGAAAACTGTCACTCAATAGATTCTGATTAGAAACAAAAAGAAAGCTATTTTCATGCCCTTCATATCTACCATAGCTGTAACTTGTTGAATATATGGTTTGGGGCAATGTAACATTACTGTTGAAATACTATATTGGATTGTTTTCTCCCTTATCTACTATTTATTGGCATTGATTTTCCTTCTTTTCTGTTTGCAGCATTGCTTAAAATTGAGCCAGAGATTTATTTATTTGAAATTTTCATGACAAACAACCCCGGATGTTGCCATGAAAATAGGTTGCTATTCAAAAACTGACACCAAGGCCCCATTGCTTGAGACAACACCCACGCAACTATTGTACATGGAGAGGTCTAGCTGATGCTTACAGAGAACCTTTACCTCATGTTCTGGTGTACTTGCTATGAGAAGGTACTCTGCAGGCTACCAAAAGAGAAACGTGTACACCAACCCAGCCACAAAACCTTTGCTGTCCTGCCTGCAAAATATGCTATAGCCATGGTGGCATAAAGTTTGTGTGAGTAACCAACCAATGTCTGATTTGACTCAAGGCTCATTCTAGGGCATGGAACCCATATCCAACACTCTTTGCGTAACCCAGAACCACAAACTAGATAGCCCAGAGACCTAGAGTAAAAGCAAATACTACTGTTCTTTAAAAGAAAACAAACAAACAAACAAAAAACATAGTGGCAAAATGACTCCTAATGATATTTTGCTATACTCATAGTTCAGTTCCTTATTCAGTCATCATCAGAGAAGTTTCCTCCTGAAGAGAAGAAGAAATACAGAGACACATAGCCAGACATTAAGGAGAGGGAGAGAGAGAGAGAGAGAGAGAGAGAGAGAGAGAGAGAGAGAGAGAGAGAGAGAGAGAGACTTTGGAACACTCAGCTCTAAATGGGATATCTGCAGCAAATCCCTCCCCACAGAGCTGAAGGAAACCCTCAAAGAGGATGCAGAAAGAGTGTAAGGGCTAGAGGGAATGAAGGACACCAGGAGAACAAGGCCCTCTAAATCAACTGAGCAAAGCTCATAACGAATTTACAGACTAAAATAGCAAACATAGGGCCTACACAGGTCTGGACCAGGTCTTCTGCATATATATTACAGTTTTCAATTTAGTGTGAATGAATGGGTCTCTGTACCTCGGGATCTTTCTTTCTGTTGGTTTGCCTTGTTCAACCTCAATGTGATGGTTTTGCTTTATCATGTTGTATTTTATTGTTATCTCTCAGAAGACTGTTTTTTTTCTAATGACAGACAGAAAGGACAGGAGAGGAGGTGGGGAGGAACTAGGAGGAGTAGAGGGAGTGGAAACTGTAATTGGGATATATTGTATAAGAATCTGTTTTTAATAATGGATAAATAAAACATATAAGACAGTTATAAGTCAAGCCTAGTACATGGAGTAAAGAATGTGCTAAGTGAAATCTAAAAATTGTGTATGCTATCCATAAAAATATCAAGCATTAATAATAATAATCTTTAAGGATTTTCTTTGTTCAGAAAGGGCTGTAACCTAAAGAAAAAATTCTGTTGATTAAAAAGTGTCATTTTCTTTATAATTATTGTTTTATACAAAATAATAAAATGAACATGGAATACACTCTGCTATTCTAGAAAATGTTCTTTTAAGTGTATATTTTAGCCATGAGTAGAATAACATTTAATATTGTGTGTTTAGAATTAGTATGTATTCTGCTAATTTTCACTGCAGGTAAAATCATAGTACATTTTTCCTAACACACATAATCATTAGAAATGTTGTTATAAATGAAATGAAACATCATCCATGTCTTATGATACATTTGTAACTCCTTTTAAATGATTATTTTATTACTGTAATATAAATTATTTAATTAAATGTTTTAAATATACACATTTCTTCACCAACCCTATTACTTAAACTAAAAAGGAACAGGTAAAATACATGTCATGGTCCTCACTATGAAATACGTGAAGTGATAGACATGGTAATTGCATGAGTTTAAACAACATGTTTTTGAGATAAAAATGTACAGAAGAGCCAGGTGGCAGTAGCACATGCTTTTAATCCCAGCACTCAAGAGACAGAGTCAGGTGGATCTCTGTGGGTTCGAGGCCAGCCTGGTCTACAGAGCAAGATCCAGGATCCAGGACAGGTACCAAAACTACACAGAGAACCACTCCCCCCTCAAAGTGATTTTCAATTAAATCAATATTGATTTTAAAAGAAAACTGTACTGTAACAACTTTGCGGTTGAGTGTGGTCAAAACAAAAATAAGTATTCTAATCAATTTTTAAACGGATTCATTTTGTTTGTTGCTGCTTAAGATTGAACCAATGGGCTCCTGGACGCATTGGCTACACAATAAGCCACATTTAAAGCTAGATATTCTATATAGTGATTGAAATCACAGTGGCATCATGCTTGATTCATTGATAAATTTGGGATTTTGTGAAGCTTTCTATTTTAAGCAAAATTATAAAGAATACATAAGGAGGACAAGTCTTCAAAATTTCATAATTGCCTCACCAAATTCACAAAGGATTGAGATACTTGCCTGAATTTACATAGCTCTTACAAGTATTTATAGGCACGTAATTTGGTTTGTATAATGATTTGTGATTTGCATTAAAATTTGGTGAGCATCTTGAACTAAATTGCTGGAAGTGTTAAATAACCATTAAAAGGTATAACTTCATTCTTCCAAAAATCACCAAATTTAAGTGAAATAAAACCTTTCTATTTAACTGAGTTTTCAGTTATCATCATATTATAAGGAATGTTTTCATTAATTTTTCTATAATATAATATAATATAATGAATTAAAAGCAGAAATTACAAGTCAACCTAAAATGATTCCATTGATGAGTTTAGAGTACCCTTAAGGATACTTTCATCACTGTAACTGGAGGCAAATAACTTAAATTTTCATCAGCATGGAAATCATGTATTCTTTGAAATTTTAAAACTGATGGTACTTTTTTTTCTGAAGAAAAAACTGAATAAAACAACTTATTTTACTTCTCTTTGTGGTTCAGAAAAGATGTAATAGAGCAAGGAATGGAAATATTTCCAGTTTTGCCTTTGCTCATCGAACTCAGCATCAACTGAAAACACCCTATTATTTTAACATTTTCATTCCCCTTTTAAATAATGTGTCACTCTGGGATTTGGCCTGAGCCAGTGACTCAGGTCTGTTCAGCACTAACCCTGAGGACACTACGTGATGAAAACTTTCCTCTTCAAAGAGCATGGGTTTAGTTAGCAAGTGCATAGGCTATGTGGCAAGCATGCTCAGTCAGTTCATTTTAAATAAAGGACATAGTAGACCTTTGCCTTTTATGTTTAAACCACCACAAAATGTTTTGTTGTCTCATCTGCTGCATATTATACTGTATTTGAAGTTTATAATATTTCATTTGGATTTTAACATTTCCTTTTTTTTTCAAATGCAGAAGGCTAATCTTACAAGTTCTGTGAATAGCATGTGTTCCTAATGAGGAAGGCAGGTAGCCCTTTTGCTTCTAATTAGTTCTCTAAAATTCCTTTTAACATTCTACAGCTGAGCTCCTATTTTAATCTCAGATGGCACCTTTGCCCTGAGACATAGTCTTGTTTAGGAAGAAGGCAGTGGAGAGCTTAAATCACTACTAACGGCAGTCAGGAGGATTTCTGACTAAATATTTCTCCTCATGGGAGCAATAATCACCAAGTCACAGCCAGCTTGGGGATAATGACTGGAGCATTGTTGCCTTCTAATAATATCTAAGCTCAATCAGTCCTTAATAAATGAACTCATGAATTAAAGATAGCTTTCTGACAATGGCCAGATGTTCCATTCAGTCCATACTATGGAATAGAAGGGAAATTGAATATCACAACTCATCTGTAGAAGTACATCAAAAGAGGACTAGCCCATGTTTTAAAGCTCCCAGTGTATCAGTCTTTCTACGTCATTGTTACTGCTTATCATTAAACAGTTCACTTGTATGTTCCCTTTCTTCCAACAGCCACGATAAATATAGTTTTTTTCCTCAGGCAAAATATTTAGTAACTCCTCTGATCTATAATACCAGACTTTTAGTCTAATGTTTTTCTAAGCTTATTTTATTATTGCTGTCAATAATGTTGATCTATTTCAATAAAGTTTTATATGTTTTATAACCAGTTAGTTTTAATTAATTTTTAATTGTACGACAAGTGTTTATGCTTCACTTTGATTTTTCTTTAAATACCAATCACTCATAATGTACACCTATGCTTTTTTTTTTTTAATTTTATTAGCAGGAGAGGGCACATTTTAACAACTGCTTAAATTTTAGAATATACTATCCCAAAGTTTTTTCAACATATCCATAAGAACACAGGGTAGCCTTTCCCTTTGACATTTTTGTTGTTTTCATCTTCCATTTCTCTATCTCTTTTTTTATACATGATGTAACATGTCATAGACACTTTTATAGTAGAAAACCACACACACATACACAGATAGAGAGACAGAGAGAAAGAGACAGAGAGAGAGAGAGAGAGAGAGAGAGAGAGAGAGAGAGAGAGAGACAGACAGACAGACAGACAGACAGACAGACAGACCGACTGGGGCAAGCATGCTACCACTGAGCTACATCATACCCTGTAGTTCATCATTATATTTTTAATTGCAATTTTAGGCAGGTGTGTGCCATTCCTGTGTGTAACAAACAAACAAATTTGTTCACTTCTTATTGACTGGTTTAAAAATTATACGCAGGTATTTATTTTTATTTCTGTTGGTTCTTATTTCAGAAAATGGCTTATGGAAATTTGAAATGATCTCTAAAATCCTGCAGTTATTTCTGAGCGAACTCTCATGGTTAAGACTTGCTTGGGTAAAAAAACAAACAAAAAACTGCACTATTTGAAAGTTAAAAGAATCATATTTTATACAAATTTTGTACCCAGTTAAACTACTAATAATATACAACATATGTGTTTCATTCATGTTTACTATATATTATCTAAGCTTCTTTATTATAGGACCTGATAAGCAAAAATTCCTGACTACTGGTGACATCAAACTTCTCCATTTCCTTAATATTTTCTTTCATTGTATATGAATTGTCAATTTATACTTATGCTCATATTTTTTAATTTTTATGATTATTTTATTTAAATATTTTTTCTTTCCTTTTACATACCAATCCCTGTTCCCCCTCCCTCTCCTTCTCCTGCTCCCCTCGACTTACCCCCTTCTCACCCCCATCCCCTCCTCATAGAGGGTAAGGCCTCCCTTGGGCAGTCAAAACAGGCTGTGTCATACCATGTTGGGACGGACCTAGCCTCCCGGCCCCCACCCGCATCAAGGCTGAGTAAGGCATCGTACCATAAGGAATGGGCTCTAAAAAGCCAGTTTGTGTACCCAGGATAAGTCCTGGTCCCATTTCCAGGGGACCCACAAACACATCAAGCCATGCAACTTTCACCCCCCATTCAGAGGGCCTAATGTGGTCCCATGCAGGTTCCCCAGCTGTCGGTCCAGTCTATGAACTCCCACTAGCTTAGATCAGCTGTCTCTGTGGTTTTTCCCAACATGATCCTGACCCCTGTTTGCTCCTATAATCCTTCCTCCCTCTCTTCAACTGACCTCCAGGATCTTGGCAGAGTGCTTGGCTGTGGGTCTCTGCATCTGCTTCCATCAGTCACTGGATGTAGGTTCTATGACAATTAGGGTAGACACCAATCTGAAAGCAGGGATGGCTAGTTCAAGAACCCTCTTCACCATTGCTGTGAGTCTTAACTAGGGACAATCTCGTGAGTTCCTGGGGTTTTCCCTAGCTTCATCTTTCTCCCCATCCCCTTAATGGTGCACTCTGTCAAGATATCTCATTGCTCTCTGTACCCATCTCTCTCCCAACTCGGCCATCTGGAGCCCTCATGTCCCCACCTCCCAGCCGCTCCCCTCTTTTCCCCACCTCCCAGTTTATCCAGGAGATCTTAACCCTTTCTTATTCCTAGGATGATCTATGTGTGTCCCTCTTAGTGTCCTCCTTTTTACCTAGCTTCTCTGGGATCGTGGATAGTAGTTTAGTTATCCTTTGCTTTGCGTCTAATATTCACTTATGAGTGAGTACATACCTTGTTTGTCTTTGTGGGTCTGGGTTACCTCACTCAGGATGATTTTTTTTTTTCTAGTTCCATCCATTTGCCTGCAAACCACATGATGACATGTTTTTTTTTAACCTGTGTAATACTCCATTGTATAAATGGACCACATTTTCTTTATCCTTTCTTTGGTTGAGGGGATTCTAGGTTGTTTCCAGATTTTGGCTATTATGAATAATGTTGCTATGAACATAGTTGAACAGGTATCCTTGTGGTATGATTGAGCATCCTTTGGGTATATGCCCAGGAGTAGCATTGCTAGGTCTTGAGCTAAGTTGATTCCCAATTTTCTGAGATACTGTCATACTAATTTTGAGAGTGATTGTACAAGATTTTATTCCCACCAGCAGTGGAGGAGAGTTCCCCTTTCTCCACATCCTCTACAACATAAGCTGTCTTCAGTGTTTTTAATAATAGCCATTCTGACAGGTGTAAGATGGTATCTCAGAGTTGATTTGATTTGCATTTCCCTGATGAATGAGGATGATGAACATTTCCTTAAATGTCTTTTGGCCATTTGACATTTTTCTGTTGGGAATTCTCTGTTAAGTTCTGTAGCCCATTTTTAATTGGATTGTTCAGTATTTTGATGTCTGGTTTCTTGAGTTCTTTATATATTTTGGAGATCAGCCCTCTGTCAGATGTGAGGTTGGTGATGATCTTTCCCCATTCTGTAGGCTGCCATTTTGCTTATTGACTGTGTCTCTTGCCCTACAAAAGCTTCTCTGTTTCAGGAGATCCCATTTGTTAATTGTTGCTCTCAGTGTCTGTGCTACTGGTGTTTTATATTTAGGAAGTGGTCTCCTGTGCCAAAGTGTTCAAGGCTACTTCTCCCTTTCCTTCTATGAGGTTCAGTGTAACTAGATTTATGTTGAGGTATTTGATTCATTTGGACTTGAGTTTTGTGCATGGCAATATATATGCATCTATTTGCATTCTTCTACATGTAGATATCCAGTTATGCCAGCACCATTTCTTGAAGATGCTTTCTTTTTTTCTTTGTATAATTTTAACTTCTTTGTCAAAAATCAGGTGTTTGTGTGTGGATTAAAGTCAGGGTCTTCAATTCGATTCCATTGATCCTCATGTCTGTTTTTATGGCAATACCAAACAATTTTTTTTTTATTATTTTAGCTCTATAGTAGAGCTTACACTCAGAGATGATGATGCCTCTGGAAGTTCTTTTATTGTATAGGATTGTTTTGGCTATACTGGGTTTTTGTTTTTCCATATGAAGTTGAGTATTGCTCTTTCAAGGTCTGTGAAAAATTGCATTCGAATTTTGATGGGGATTGCATTGAGTCTGTAGATTGCTTTTGGTAAGTTTGCCATTTTTCACTGTGTTATTCCTACCTCTCCTAAAACATGGAAGTCTTTCTATTTTCTGATATCTTCTTCAATTTCTTTCTTCAAATACTTAAAGGTATATATATATATATATATATATATATATATATATATATATATATATATACAGGCCTTTCACTTGTTTGGTTACAGTTACCCCAATATATTTTATGTTATTTGTGGCTATTGTAAATGGTGATGTTTCTCTAATTTCTTTTTCAGCCAATTTATCATTTGTATACAGGAGGGCTACTGATTTTTTTTGAGTTATTCTTGTGTTCTGTCACATTACTGAAGGTGTTTATCAGCTATAGGAGTTCCCTGGCAGAATTTTTAGGGTCACTTATGTATACTATCATACCATCTGCAAATAGTGAAAGTTTGACTCCCTCCTGTCCAATTTTTATACCCTTGATCTCCTTTTGTTGTCTTATTGATCTAGCTAGAATTTTGAGTACTATATTGAATATGTCTGGAGAGAGTGGACATCCTTGTCTTGTTCCTGATTTTAGTGGAATCACTTTGAGTTTCTCTCCATTTAGTTTGATGTTGGCTGTTGGCTGGCTATATATTTCCTTTATTGTGTTTAGGTATGTTCCTTGAATCCTTGATATTCCCAAGACCTTTATCATGAAGGGGTGTAGGATTTTGTCTAAGGCTTTTTGTATAAGTTGGTCACTGGTTCCACAGTGGATGTTTGGTGAGGGGTTAGGAGTAGGAGAAGGCTGCTGCCTGTCTCTGGGGCTGCAATAGCTGGAGGAAACGGGCATGGAATGTGCCTCCAAGGCCTAAGGGCTAGCAGCTGGGCTCACCAGTCTGGAGATTGGAGGCATACCTGTTCCCAGTCAGTGCAGGGTGGGCATATGGCTCCAGTGGTCACTCACTTATGCTCACTTCTATTGTCAGAATTTTTCATATAATTTTATAGAAATTTTAATGTAATGTAGTGACAATATATTTTCTTAAATAATCTTCAACATTCTATTTTTCTTCAAAAGTTTTAAATGTATTGTCTAGCTTATAATCTCCCAGTTATGTATACTTACTATGACATCATAGGCATATATAAGTGAGAAAAGACTGTTCAAATTTACTTTTTTATTCTGATGCCTTTGATGCACTATTCTTAAATGTATGTAAAATTGAGTTTACTCCACTTCTATAAAATTATAGACTACATACACACACATACAGATATATAGTCTGTCTCTAAAACCACTTACAAAAATTTTTATTAGTTTTAGATTTAGACAAACCACAGAAAACTATTTTTTACCTTAGAAATAAAAAGACTGCTTTCCGGTCTGTGATTTTGTTAAATGTCCTGGCTCCTTGCCAAGCTGAAACCACTTACTTTTTGGAGTAAGCTGAAAGTTGACAATGTCCATTTATCTGAAAAAAAAAAAAACCTACTATGACTCTGTAAATTCTTCAGCCATGTATTTTAGCTTTTAATGATATCCCGTCCATACTCAAGAAGAAAAAAGGAATGAAGAGGCATAAATGTCAGGGCTAGAGAGAGCTCAGAGGGTGAAACTGCTTACTGTGCAAGCCAGCTGACGCGCATTTGATCATCAGATCCCACGGGAGAAGGAAGACCCCGACTCCCCATAGTTGTGCTCTGACCTGCACACACCTGCACTTCCACGTGCACATCATGCAGAGATGCACGTACAATAAAGGGAAGGTTGTTTTGCTCTGAGGAAGTCATGCTTTCCCTCTTGCTTGGAGAGATGAGGTCTTGCCAGGAGTGTATAAGGTTATCTAGGACAAGCTAATTTTAAAATTCTGCTGGTCTGCATTAAAATGAAGAGAGTGCCAGAAGTGTGTGTGTGTGTGTGTGTGTGTGTGTGTGTGTGTGTGTGTGTGTGTGTATGCATGTATGTCATAGTAAAACTTATGAGATTCAGTTCTCACCTTCTATCCTGTGTGTCTCACAAATGAATTCAGGTCGTCCGGCTTGGAGGTAGGTGTTTTCATCTGCTGAGCCATCCTGCCCTGGAGAATGCTTTGTGAAAACTTTTTTCACCTGAGAACTATTTTAAAATATGATTTATGTATATATACTAGATAAATAATGTTATTATTTTCATAGCATCATTCATCATAAAATGAATTTTTCATAGCTTTTAGCAGTGTCATACACCATTAAAGTATGTATGAAGGCTTGTAAAGTGTACCATGTCTGTTTCATGAGGAAGAAATAATGTATCAAGGAATTTCCCACACAATGATCTCTGGACCCAAGCTGTCAAACTTGTTTCTCTTTCACTTTTCATGAATGGTGCCTGCTGGTTCTCTTCCCCAGGTCCAACTCTGCATCTTACTGTCTTGTCCCTGGGCTAGTCCCATTAGCCACTAGTAAAGTCATCACACCATCATTGTTACAACATGGAGCAGATTCTCACTGTAGTAGAAATGACTAAACCATACAGAAGTGTTTCATTTTTAATGACTAAGTAAATGTATTCTCAACTCAATATTTTCATTATCAGATACCTAAAATCCCATGGCTCTTCCAATGTCAGCCATTCATAAAGAATTATGATAAGAAAAGGAGATGTGCAGTTGGACTGGAAAAAAACAGTGCCTTTTTGTTCTAATATTTTCAATATAGTATTTTTATTCTTTGAGATTTTCTAACTTTTTTACAGGGCTTCTCTGTGCAGTTTTGGTGCCTGTCCTGGATGTCACTCTGTAGACCAGGCTGGCCTCGAACTCACAGACATTTGCCTGGCACTGCCTCCCAAGTGCTAGGATTAAAGGCATGTGCCACTGCTGCCTGGCAAGAATTTCTAACTTTTATGTAATGTGTTTTGCTCATATTCATCTACAACTCTCCCTCTAATTTCAAACAGCTCCATACTCTCCCAAATATTTGTCTTTTGCTGCTTGGGGCAGGGGAGGGGAGGCAGCCTCCAGTAGCAGCAGGGATCAAAGGGCATCCACAGAGTTGGCATACTAAGTCTTTCTTATCTGAGGGGTAAAGGGAAAAAAGATACTCACACATTCTCTTGATGGCTTCCCTCTTTACTCTTCTGTATCATCTTATTTTTTATTTTCCTGGTGATTTCCTTCTCTCATTCTTGATATTTTCTTTCTAACTCTATCTTTATTCTTGATGCTTTCCTTCTAATTCTATTTTTATTCTTGATGTTTTCTTTCTAATTTTATCTTTATTCTTCCTTCTTCTCTCTATTTTTTTCTCTACATCTTATACATCCCAACAAAATCTTTCAGGCAATATAGAAATTACAATGTGGTTACATTCTGTTTTTCAAGTGAATGATTACAATGAACACAAGTATAAAATAGCAAGTCTTCCATAAATCTCACATGAGTAAACATTTTATGTATTATAGGTGAAAAACAAATTATCCCCAAGAACTCACATACATTCATACCCAAGCAACTCAATTTGTTATAGATTAACAGGGTGTAAGCAAGCAAGATATTCTTCTCAGTCAATTCTTTTACTGGCAGGCTACATGTTGTAGTTACAAAGAAAGGACCAAAACAGATTAACAGGGTGTAAGCAAGAAAGATATTTTTCTCAGTCAATTCTTTTACTGGCAGGCTGCATGTTGTGGTTATAAAGAAAGGACCAATCACTTTATTACTTATCTTAAAAGGAAGTCTTATAAGGAATCTTATAGGAATCACAAACCTAAACTTTTATACATGAAAAACAATCAGTCAGCTCTGTTTTAAATCTTTAGGGTGCATACCCACTCATTAATAGTTTTTTTTTTTTAATATTAGCAGATTGAGGGGAAAAATGAGTGTAAGGAATTAATCATCACCTTAGATCATCAACCAATCCTAGCAAGAAAGGCATGCCAGCTAATGATAATTGGCCTGCTTTGTTCTTGTTCCCTGGCCTTAAAGTGTTTCTCACTCAACTATGTGCCTTTCTAAAACTTTAGATTGTTTTATTGGGTTTCTCATCTCAAAGCTATTTGACAAAAGCATCTTAGTCTAACTTTAAATTATTTTCAAAGCTTTGTTTCAGCAATGATTTATGCAGAAACCTGTGGACAAATCTCCCAAAATTAAAATTTGAAGAGTTTAAACTGGCTGGGCTATTGGGACTCTATTGGATGTCTTTTTGTATGCTGTGAATATGTGTTGCTCTGATTAGTTGATAGATAAAGCCATTTGGCCTATGGCAGGGCAGGATGGAGCCAGGTGGGAAAACCCAAGGAAGAGAATGGAAGGAGAGGCAGAGAAGATGCCATCCTGTCATCCAGGGAGCAGCATGTAATGGCCCACAGGTAATTCCACAGAACACGTGGTGACATATAGAGTAATAGAAATGGGTTAATTTAAGTTATAAGAGCTAGTTAGTAAGAAGCCTGAGCCATAAGCTATATAATTTACAATTAATATTAAGCCTCTGAATGATTATTTTATAAGTGGCTGCAGGACTGTGGGAGGGAAAGATTCGTCCCAACTGCAGGGCTGGGCAGGACCAGAGAAAACCATGACTACAGTGGTAGACCTTCCAACATCCACACTCTTGTTTTGTTTTGAGACAGAGTCAAATTACATATACTGCTGGTTCTATGATGTCTACAAAGAACTGGCTGGCCCCAAACTAGACAATCCAGCCTCATGGACTACTCCATATTTCTAAAATTTTCTTTGTGTCCCCATAAGATACAGCACCCCCCTCCAGCAGGAAGTAGTAAGAGAAGCTACACCCAAATTTCCAAATTATATGTAATTTTACTATATTAAAGTTAAAACCTTCCTTTAAAAAAAAAAAGAAAAGAAAAGAAAAGAAAAGAAAAGAAAAGAAAAGAAAAGGGGAAGTGCTGTGGATTGGTCTGTATGTCAAATTACTCTGATTGGTCAATAAATAAAACACTGATTGGCCAGTGGCTAGGCAGGAAGTATAGGCGGGACTACCAGAGAGGAGAAAAGAAAGACCAGGAAGGTAGAAAGAGTCACTGCCAGCTGCCCCCGTGACAAGCCGCATGTGAAGATGCCAGTAAGCCACGAGCCATGTGGCAAGGTATAGATTTATAGAAATGGATTAATTTAAGCTGTAAGAACAGTTAGCAAGAAGCCTGCCATGGCCATACAGTTTGTAAGCAATATAAGTCTCTGTGTTTACTTGGTTGTGTCTGAGCATCTGTGGGACTGGTGGGTGAGAGAGATTTGTCCTGACTGTGGGCAAAGTAGGAAAACTCTAGCTACACATCCACCTGCCCCTGGCTCTTGAGTGTTGACATAAAGGTATGTACCATTACTCTTTGCATGGGGTCATACTCTTAAACTGACTCTCTTCCTCTTTGGGAAACCATCAACTGTCAATAGATTCTCAGTTAAGAGTGAAGGCATGACAGCCAGGCAGTGGTGGCACATTCCAAAACATGGGAGGTAGAGGCAAGTGAATTTCTGTGAGTTCGAGGCCAGCCTGGTCAAAGGAACAAGTACCCAGACAGCCAAGTCTACAAAGTATAACCCTGTCTCAAAAAACAAAAACCAAAAGAAAAAAAGTAAAGAGTGGGAGGATGTGGGCCTCTCCCCACTCCGTGCTGTGATGCTGACTGGATTCTTCTTGTGTGAGTCTTTTACAAGCCACCACAGCTGCTATGAGTTCTGGAGTTCAGTGGTCCTGTCATGTCCAGAAGGAAAGAAACAGTGGTTTACAACATTACTGAAAAATCATCATGCTTCTTCAGGTGAGGTGTGTAGCTGCTGTTTCAGGATTAAAATGTTCCTATTGGATAGGGAGGAAAGGTTCATTAAAATTGCCAAATTTTACAAGAATTTACAAGAAAGTTACAAGAGTCAAAGGGCTCTTCTGGGAGAATATACAAACAGTAAAGAATAGCTGGAGCAAGGAGACCCATCTGTGGAGCTACCCACATACCACGGGCAGGAATCTCAGGGACATTGCTTTTGGTGTCTAGATGGCTGTCTCAGCTGTTCGAGACATCTGTGCCCTGACAAGGAACTTCAACTCATGCTCTCCTAATTAACTCCATTAAACTCACTGGTTCTCCTACCTAGACTTTGGTAGAATTTTTCACTGCTCAGATATTTGTGCATTGTTTGGTGTGAATTGGTATTTTGTTCATGTCTTTCCAGAAAAAAACTGCACAGTGGGAGGATTGGTGCTCATGAAACCAAGAGTCTCATTGACATTAAGGTAAATCTGTGTTTCTTAAAGAACTTTGAAAAAACCTATACATTTGATATGATTTTTTTTTTGAGAAGAAATGAGTCCTTTGTTTAGTACTGACTGGAGGACACAAAGAAGTCCCAGTATCACCCTGCAAGAAAGAACCTATAATTTTATTAATTAATTTTTTTATCAGTAGTACTTGGGAAAGGCTAGTTTACATGCAATTGTTGATTAATGGAATGATGGTACTCCAAACAATTGAATGCAGGTAGATTTTCATGCATTAGAGGAAAATATGTGTTGATATGAACAATAACCACAGTTCTTTGAAAATTAATACATGTACAAAATAAACCCTGTCACCTAAGGTTTAGGACACCTTGCTGAAGAAGGAGAAGAAAGACTGTAAAAGCCAAAGGGTCAAGAGTTTGCTGTGAGACTGTGTCTCTAGTAATGTCAGTAGCTACACTCAGAAAGTCTCTACAACATGGCTGCCTAAACATGAACTGTTTGACAATAGACATGCCAAAGTAGATGAGGGAAAGACCACAAGGCCTCAACTTCACATAACTACAGGAAAGTGAAGACTGTGGAGAGTGGGAAACAGTCTTTCCCCTGAAGAGCACAACAATTACTTACCCAGTACCAAATGGTCAGCTTAGGGAACAAGCTTACACGTTACATCATAAAGAGTGAGCAGGTTGTATTTAGGAATATTTATGTACATAAATATGCATATATACATGCAACAACAATTAATGGAAAAAGAGACCATGGATTGAAAAAGAGCAAGAGAAGGTGTATGGGAGAGTTAAAAGGGAGAAAAGGGAAAAGGGAAAATGATGTAATTATAGCCTCAATAATTAAAAAAATTGAAATAATTCTACACAGTGTGATTCATTTTTGTTAAAAATTGCTCATAGTTGTATAAGAAATATTTTGGAACATTAATTTTTCAAAATCAAAGTGTATATATACAGGTATATATAGATATGTATACATATATATATATCATGATATAAATATTTGAAGTTTAAGTATGTATTCATTTTTGCTTTTTACTCTCTGATATATTTTCTCCATTTTCAATTACTTTGCTTAAGAAACAGTTCTCTTTATTATGTTACAGCCCATGCAAGCCAATAAATCATATTCAAGTTTCATGTAATAGGAACTTCCTTTTACTGAAATAAATATTTCACTGTCCTAGTTTGTATTTTTGTACCAACTGTTTGACTTTGGCATTGGTCATATGGTGCTTCTGTATGGCTTGATAACCTGTGGATTTTCTAATTTTTTTTTTAGCTAAATCTGGAAGAGTCAGATGATAGTTTGATTCTGGCTTAGTATACTGAGAAAACTGCTCCATGCTTGATAGAAATCTCATTTTTTTTCCCCTAAAGTATGCATCAAGGTAGCCAAGATAGCATCTTTTAAGGTGCTGAGTATATATTTAGTAATTTTCATCTTAGTTAACCATTGCCTGCTTTAGTGCCAAGAATGCACCCAGAGGTCTGATATAATAAGATGGTTTTTTTCTATTTTCAATTATGAGGAAAAGAAACAGACTTGAAAGTGAAAAGGACTGTGAAAAAATAACGTGCCCTAAATAGCATCAGGCTAGAACAGTGTTCTGACCAACTTTCTGTTTCCTGGTTTATGAACTGTGCATTTGTTGAGGGACATGATTGCTCTAATTTCTGAGATATTATAGCCAGTATTGCCTGCAAAATTAGGCAGTTTAGCTTGTCTCATGTTTACTTAGAATTCGTGAGCTCTTAGGGCCATCACCTATCCCTTGTCAATGTTTTTGTTATTACGCTCTTATTTCCAATTTGTCAGCACTGTTGGTTGTTGGTGTTGATTTCTTGTTTTGTTAAAGAGATAGTTCTAAGAAAAACGCAACAACAAAAATTACAGAACCCCAAACTTGCCTTATACAAGCTCAGTGAGGGATGGAAAGGCTATAAAATTTTAAAATAATTAGGAGACCTTAATAAAATGTAGTTCAACAATAGTGAAAACCTTGTGGCTACTTTTTATTTTTGTAGTGCATTTTAAAGAAATATCCATAGATGAAGTCTGTACGGTTGGAAGTGTAGAGGATGATGTAAGGGGTAGGGGGAACAACTTTAAAAGGACTTAGCACTAAATTTGTTTTTGAAACAATGCAATCAAAACTACTGAGTGTGAAATAATTTAAGTAACATTTATTAGATACTATTAGTCACCCTACATATAGGTAACAATGAGGAATTATCACTTATGTGATTAATTCCCAAGAACATACATAATCAATATATGACTTAAGTTTAGAATACTGAAGTTTTTACAAATATGGCACATTTTTCTATCTTTTGGTTTTGTCTGTTTCTTGTCAGCTCCAGTTAGACAAACTTGCCCAGGTACAGAAGAAAGATGCAGACTTCTTAGATTGGAACTGTCCTTTTTCCATCGGTTTGAAAAACAGTTCTGACTCAGGGATGCAGTGGAAAAGCATACTCACCCTGACTCATCTCTGTTGAAGAGGAGATGGTACCCAGCACCTAGAAGATAACTAGCATACTACTGAAGCCCTGATCACACACAGATCCCTGAACTAACTGACAGAACCCCATCAAACAGTATACTGAAAATAGGCTGACCATTCCCAAAAGGAAAAGGAAAATAAGAAAATGGGTTTTAGATGATTGAAAATGGTATTGTTTCATTCCTTGTAGCAAGGTAAATATTTGCAAGAGGGATCTGGGGCCCTTTTTCTTACCACTTTTTAAATTCATATGACAGTTTAGTTCATCATGAATTCATATGCATAAAATATTAACACAATGGTCAACTACTTAAGTGTGACTTAATGAAGAGGATACCCATGTTTATTAGTGCTTAGAGAAAAGTCCTAATGCAAAATTCATATATAGTTTAAAACACATTTAGCAGTGAATATTGAAATATTTAAAATATTTAAACCCACTTCATATTTATATAATAAAAATTTTAAATTTATCGTCAGTGAAATCTTGGTCAACCAAAGATGTATGTCTGGGCTTATTTCAGACTGAGTAAAGCAAAAATAGAAAATCATTAAAGATGAATTTCTCTGTGAATATCTCTGACAACACTATTTTATTTTCAGATTTTATATTGTGAATTTTAGCTAAAAAATATGCCCTTGAATTATATAGAACATGGAAAACAGAGCACTAACTCTTACACTGGACTTTCAAAATTTAGTGGTATTCATCAGCTAAGACTTCAATTTCCAATAAAATCAGATTTTTACATTCGAATAATCTTTAGTCATATATCACTTGTTTTGAAATACAGTACTTGGTATCCATAGAGAAGGCCTTGAAGTATTTATTGCAAGCTATTGTCAACTTCCTTTAAAATAAAAACTAATATGATCTTCAATATCAATAACTGATGAAAGCCGGGCGGTGGTGGTACATGCCTTTAATCCCAGCACTCGGGAGGCAGAGGCAGGCAGATCTCTGTGAGTTCGAGGCCATCATGGTCTATAAAGTGAGTTCCAGGACAGCCACCAAAACTACACAGAGAAACCTTGTCTCGAAAAAAAAAAAATTACTGATGAAAAATTATTATTCCTATATACAGAGAACTTTTGATGTATACAGAGTATATAACTTAAGAAAGAAATATGTTATGGAATCATAGAGCTCAAATCTGGAATGAGACTTATAGACCACATAATTTAAATCATTTTATAATATGACAAACTGTGTCATGATGCAAAACAACTTACTCAGTGTTCTGTAGCTGACTTGGGGAAAAATCATGGTCAGATCTTCTGACTCATGGTCCCTTACTTTGTCTCTTAAACTCTGGTACTAAAGTAGCTACGGATGAACCCAGTGCTCCTTGGGTTTTCCCTTTCATGGGTCTGGAAACCAATGACTTGAGTTGTGGTATGGAGAACGGGAATAAACGAGCCAATAAGCTCCTGTTCTCACTCCTTACTAACTCTTCAACTTTGTCATTCTAGTTGAGTTCTGTGATTCCCTCGCATTTTTTCATGTTTAAATGGATGCCTACATGACAGTATGAGGCCAGTAAGTATTGGAAATAATGTGTATGAAGTGTGTAATATATACCAGGCTTACCCATCGAATCATTTTTAATCTTGCACTGTTTACTCAGGAATAAAACTTAGGAACTTCTGTCCTAAGACAAGCTCACTGACAGAGTTGTTCCCTTTGTATTCTCCTTTAGATTATTCTAAAAAAAAGTTTTCTAGGCGACAGAAACTTATTACTAATTCTTTCTTCACTGGGTTTGGTTGCTTTCTTTATATTTTAGTAAGTATTTTTGTTAAAATGAGATGAGAAATTTTATTAAATAAACTATTCAAAAAGAATAGTTTTTATTTAAATTTTCTTCATGAGATACATTTTTATTACATTATTTATCTCCCCCCTAGTCATCCTAAATCTTACCCACCTCCCTACATATCAGGTTCAAGATCTCTTTCTCTTTCTGGCTTTTTAAAAACAGAACAGAAAAAAGGTTAAAACAGGGACTGGAGAGATGGCTCAGAGATTAAGAGTACTGGCTGCTCTTCCAGAGGTCCTGAGTTCAATTCCTAGCAACCACATGGTGGCTCATAATCATCTGTAATGAGATCTGATTCCCTCTTCTATATACATAATAAATAAATAAATAAATAAATAAATAAATAAATCTTTTAAAAAAATGTTAAAACAAAGAAAAATACAGTAAGACAGAAAATACCAAGGCCAAATAAATAAAAAATAAAAATTCAAATTAACCATGCAGTCCATTTGGTTTTGGCCAGATACTCCCTAAAAGTGTGGTTGATAAGCCAGTGAAATTTCATTGGAGAAAACTGATTCTTCATCTTCCAGTAGGTATAAGTGGCAAATAGCTTCTTGGTTAGGGGTGGGAATTTATGTGTACTGTGTTTTCTCCATGATGAGATTTTTGTCTGGTTTGAAATTAGGATAAATGAGGAATAATGAAGAGAGGGACAACTACCACTAAAGGCCTTTGAAAAGCCAGATGGACACCTACTACTGTAGAAGCTTTCTAAAATATATGAATGGAATTTAATTGGAGTCACCATATAAGAGACAAAACATACCTCTTCTGTATGTCTTTTCTTTTTCTTTTTCTTTTTTTAAATTTCAAGACAGAGTTTCTCTGTATAACAGCTCTGGCTGTCCTGGAACTCTCTTTATAGACCAGGCGGGCCTCGAACTCACAAAGACCCACCAACTTATGCCTCCTGAGTGCTGGGATTAAATGCTTGAGCCATCGATGCCTGCCTTAGATATCTGTACCAACAGGTAAAACCTCCTGTGCCATGAATGGGTTGCAGCTTGTTAAATTCTTGAGTATAGGGGTCCCACAGACCCTCTGACCCACAGAATATCATAGGCTGTTGACAAGGCTGTTAGTTACCTTCCTGATGGCAAGGTCCTATTGTTGAAGACACAACTGACTTATGTCATCTAATATGTAGAGGTCCAACTTGTGTCCAACTACAAGCTTCCAACCTAGCTTTCGAGGTGCTGGAAGTTACTTTGCACAACATCAGAAGAGCAGTGTGATAAGATTTTGGGGGTTTTCTTTAGAATTTCATGTATGATCACAGTATTCGCATCATTCTCACCCTTCCCACTCTAATTTCCCCTCCCCCAGCGTAACCTACAAAGTCCATTTAACTTGGTTCTTCTATTCATGCATCTGGGACTGACCACTTGAAATTGGGCAATTATATGGTAGTTTGTCCCTGCAGATAATTGATTTTCTCTCTGTCATTACCATTGATTTCTTGTACCACTTCATTCAGGGGTGGGACTATGTGAAATTTCTCGTGTCCTCATTGGCATGTAAATTGGTGTTTTCATTATGCTGATCCTGTTCAGACAACTATACTGTTGAAAGGTAATGGGGTGCATTTTCCCTTGCATTTCCATGGGGCACAATCTAATCACAGGTGTCCTGTTATCTGCAATTCCGGTGAACATTTGAAAAGTTTCACACAGAATGTGCATTTCACAACTACGTGTTGAAGCTTATTTTTTATTTTTATGTAACTCAAAATACTGATCTAAAACATTTTTGCCATCTTATCTTAAACTAGTAGGACTCTACTTTTGGAAGCTATTCTTTTATCCATGTATGACAAAGTTCTGGAAATATTTATCTATGCAATATTTCTTAAGCAGAATTGATGCTTAGGATTCCTCTTCAGCAACAAAAGATGAGACCTCTGTCTCTAAGAATCACCACAGTGACTTACATATCCCACTAGAGTCACAGAAATAAATCCAAACCATAGGGAGAGCACCAGGCTTTCCTAGCAGTCTAGAGAATCATAGTAAGATTCAACCAACGGTGTTTGCAAAATCCATTAACAAGAAAATGACCCTCTCCCTACAGAAAAAGCAAGAAACACTTGACAGCATGAAGGTAGCTGGGTTGTTCAATTGTGGAGTTATCATTCTAGA
Source organism: Peromyscus leucopus (assembly GCF_004664715.2). Lineage (NCBI taxonomy): Eukaryota > Metazoa > Chordata > Mammalia > Rodentia > Cricetidae > Peromyscus > Peromyscus leucopus. The sequence goes on from NC_051072.1 coordinate 59,824,932, forward strand.
AAATATTAACTAGGAAATACTAAGTGGGTATTAGTGTATAAGTTCCAGCTACAGATCTCCAAAGCTTCCATGAAACTGGAGCATTTTTCATCACATAACTATTTAAGAAATTGATATATTTAAACATAGTCTGTCTCTTTCCTAAAAGTCAAAAACTTCCCCTATCTGGTTCATTTTAAGAAAAACATAGCTTTTTTGTAAATTATAGTTTTAAAAAGGTGATACATAGATAAAAATGTGAATTCTTTATTCATAGTTTAAAATTAATTTCTAACTTTAAAATATACTGGTGTTTAACATATATTTTTAAATCAAACTATTGATTAAGATTTGAATGTGATTCAAATGCTTTATTCTTTCCTTGAAACGATTTTTAAAACCATTATACTTACAGACATTTAACCTGGTATTTTATCAATGTAAAATAACATTTACATTCTAGAACTGAATCAGTTAAAACAATTATATAATGCTAATTAATTTCTTTGGCTAGACTCTGCAAAACTAATATTAAATGCGTTGCATGCATATTTCTGAGTTCATAGTCCATATGTGGGAATACATATTTTCCAGATATAAACTAGGAGAAATTCCCTTGATCTGATTGGCTTTAGATTAGGGGGGGGAAGGGATATAATAAATCACAGTACCAAAACAAATTTGTTTAATTAATCAATATATTAGTTCTGAAAAATCAATGTCTATGTGTTTAATAAAAATAATTACTCAAGAATAGTAAATACAGTTTATGACTAAATATTTTCTTGTATCCTAGTAAATAATCTTTTTTATGTATAAGACATATCACTTGTTTTTCTCATTATGTAAAGAGATGAGAGTTCAGAAGTGGATTTTTGGAAGAAAGTTAGAGCCATGTAACTCCCCATAAGGCACATCTCTTAAGAGTTTGGATCAAATTGTTTTGATTGAAAATTTTAGACTTTGATGAGCAAGTTCTTTGACCTCAGTGGTCCCATTATAAAATGAGTTCAAGTTGTAAGTGGAAATAGAAACCAATAAACAACACAAATACAAGGGAACAAAAACTGAACAAAAATCTCACAATAAAGAAAATAGACTCTGAGACTTATGATTATCACTCAGCATATACTATGCTTGAAAAAAAAAAAACCTGAGACAAAGCCAGCTATGTTTTCATGACCATTCCCATCTCCCCTATGTGTCAGCATGCCTAATGTTGAGGATGTAATGGTTAAGAGTGAGGTAACCCTTACCGAGAAAGACAAACAGTATGTACTCACTCGTTAGTGGATATTATCTGTAACATAAATGATAACTATGCTACAACCCCCAGACCCAGGGAAACTAGGTAACAAGGAGGGTTATGCAGGGATGCCTGGATCTCCCTTGGAAGGGGAAATAGAGATTTCCTGAATGGACTAAGGGCAGGTGGATGGGAACACAATCGATCAAGTTGGGAGGAATGTACTGAAAGAGGATACTTTGGAAAGAGGGGGCACTTCAGGGTCAGGTAAAAACCTGGCACAAGGGAACCTCCCAGAAATCTACAAGGATGACCCCAGCTAAGACTCCTAGCAATGGTGGATAGGCAGACTGAACTGGCCATCTGCTGCGACCAGATTAGTGCCTAGCCCAGCTGTCATCAGAGAAGCTTTATCCACCCACAGCCAAACATTAGGAAGAGTTTGGGGAACCCTACAGAAGAGGGGAGGAAGGATTGTAGGAGCCAGAGGGGTCAAGGCACCACAAGAAAACTCACAGAATCATCTAACCTGGGCTCATAGGGGCCACAGAGACAACTAGGCAGCCTGCACAGGACACACCTCAGCATTCTGCATATATGTCACACTTGTGTAGCTTGGTCCTGTTGTGAGACTACTATCACTGGGAACAGGGGCTGTCTCTGATTCTTTTACTGGCTTTTCAGACCCTACTCTTCATACTGGGTCACCTTGCCCAACCTTAATACATAGGGAGGTGCTTAGTCTTTCTGAAACTTGAAATGCTATGTTCTGTTGATATCCATGGGAGGTCTGCCGTTTCCTAAGCAGAAATGGAGGAGGAGTGGATTAGAGGATGGGAACAGAGGTGGGGGGGGGTAGAGGGAGAATGGGAGGAGAGGAGGGAGTGGAAACTGCCCCTGGGATGTTAAATAAATAAATAAATAAATACATTAATAAATTGCTGTGGATATCGATCTATATAAATAAAACACTGATGGCCAGTGACCAGACAGGAAGTATAGGCGGGACAAGGAGAGAGGAGAATTGGGGAAACAGGAAGCAATGGAGAGAAACACTGCAGCCACCGCCAGGACAAGCAGCATGTAAAGACACTGGTAAGCCACCAGCCACGTGGCAAGGTATAGATTTATAGAAATGGGTTAATTTAAGATAAAAGAACAGTTAACAAGAAGCCTGCCACGGCCATACAGTTTATAAGTGATATAAGTGTCTGAGTGATTATTTTATACGTGGATTGTGGGACTTTGGGGTTTGGTGGAGCCTGGAGAGAAGCCCTCCAGCAACAATAAATAAATAAATTCATTTATTTTTTTAAAAAGCGAACAATGAAAAAAACAAACAACAACAACAAAAAAAAAACAACAGTAAAATAGCAAAACAGCCTCCTGACCTAATGTTGTTTTAGGGGTTCAGTGACTTTATTTTTTGTTTATGATTTCCAAGATTTTACTAGAATATCAGTGTTTTAAGAGATATAATTTCTATTTTAGAAAAAAAGATAATTTTAAATGTAGATGCTAAGTCTGTATATTAATTTGTTGCATATTCAAATCATAGCAGTTTGTGTTCATCTGTTTATAAAAATATTTTTTATGCTAGCAATTACATGACTACCCTATGAATTCATGAAATATTTTAATACTGTTCTCTAAGAATAACACTTTCTATGTCCTTCTGCAAAGTCGCTTTGTGGCTGACTATTGTGGAGTAGGACATTTTTCTCTACTTCCTGTATCTGGGTTGGTATTGATAATAGCTTTGATCAATAATATTGAGCTCTGGTGCCTAGGCCACAGCAAAACTGAGAACTTCTGACCTACTTATCTTGGAACTCTGAAGTAACAGTGAGGGAAATAATTGCTGCTAAGCCTCAAGAATGAGCCCAGTGGAAGAAGCTCAAAGCATCCAGCTGAGCTTCAGCATAACCAGCAGATATGTGGTTGAGTCCACTTGCCCATGGAGCTGAACCAACCATCCCCAGTAGTCACACAAGAATAAATCCATGAAAACTAAGAAGGGTGAACCCACCCACAGAAATGTCTGAAATATTTATTATTTTATATCATTAAGATTTGAAGTGGTTTCTTACACAACAAGAGATAAGTATCACATTTCCTTACTCTTACCGGATCAGATAATAGGATCTGAGAAATTAGAGTGGTTGAAAATCAATTCAGATATTATTGATTTTGAAAATGACACCATAAACATGTTACTCTACTGAGAGGCATGGTAACAAAAGTGAAAAGAGGCTATCCATCAGCTAAATGGAATGTGAACACTTTTATGACTTGCTGAAAATATCTATTTAGTCAGTATTTTTTTAATGAATAAAACATATATTGAAGTATACCATTATCTCATAGTACTGTGCAGGATGTCTACAATGGAAAAGTTAATGCAGGGGGAACGCAATGACTCCTTATGAGGAGATCTTTCAAAATCTTGCCAATTGAGGAAATGGATGATACTTAGGAGTCAAGATTGCTTCATTATGTATTAGACTAATCCTCTAATTCTCTGACAGATGGGATGGAGACACTTAAATTAAGGTGGAAGAATTCTCATTATTGTTAGAATTTTATACCACCTTTTGATGATTCTATATCCTTATGATTTAACACTGTAAATTGTGATTTCTACTCTTGTTTTCCATGAATCATATAAACCTTTAAATATTTAATTGATGTTTGATAGATACAGTGACCTTACAATTGATTTTGTGTTTCTAAAATAAACCTCTCTTCTTGTGCATATTAAGAGAAAATGATTGAATACTTTCACTTTCAATTTTCCAAACATTTTGAAGTTTTCTCTGTAGAGGAGCCATTAGCCTGGGAGCATCTTCCAGACCTAGATCCCATCTCATTTATCACTATACACATGGGGCCATCAGTTTACTTATTGACTAAATGCTGGCTTGGTGAATGATCAACGAATTGGTTAAATATAAATATTTACAATCTAGATACTTTCAAGCTCTGTGACTCTAAACTAAACTGTTCTCTCCTTTCCCATGTCTTACCTAGAAGGGCCAAGAAAATGTTGAGCATAAGTTTCCCAAGGCAGAGTGAATTGAATTACATGATTGCTTTTGCAAAAATAAAACACTATGAGAAAAATTGTTTATAAAACACATGTATCCATTGTACTTATGAAAAACCTCAGATTGGAAGACAAAAATCATTGAAAAAGAATTGTGTTTTAGAGGCAGATAGTTACTTTTACTTGGTGACATTTATAACACAGCAGAAAATTCTGCACAAAATGTCTGACTAGATGAAAGGCAAACAGTGTATTTTGCTCGCCTGTGGTAATGACAGTGTCAGGCTTTGCTGGCTGCCTCAGGATTACTGAGCCTTTGTTCCCCTTCCATGGTCCACATGTCTAAGTCCATTGCCTCTGGGCAAAGACTGAAGTCAGAGGCATCTGGAGGAAAACAAAGAGAGCCTTCCTGTGCACATAACCTTCTTGGACCATTTCAACTATCCTTTCACTTTGAAAATCAGTTTCCCTCCGGATAGATTGTAAAATATTTTCTCAGAACATATTGATTTACAAAAGTACTTTGTGGTTTCCTTGTAGAAGATACACTTAGTCCTAATAGCATGCTTATTCCTTGCTCCTGACTCCACAGAAGAGGCTTTTCCAGAAATGAGATTAAAAAAAAATTAGATGTTTCTTTTCTCATGTATTTATTTTGAGCTTGGGTCTTACTACCTTTTAATATGTTATATAAACATATACCTTTTAATGTGTTATATAAAATGATGAACTTGTAAAATGAAACATACATAAAATAAATAAAAATAACATAACAAAAATGAGCATGACTAAGTATACCTAACAATATACACAGACTATTTTATGAATTTGAGTATAAGATAATTGATATTCAGAATTTGTTAGACTGACATACAAATTTCACTCACTTAGGATACAGGATATTATTTTTAAAAAATCAGTTTTATTTGTTTGTTTTGTGACAGGGTCTCATGTAACCCAGGCTAGCCTTGAACTCACTATGCAGCCAAGGATGACACTGAACTTCTGTTCCTCCTGCCACTACATCCACCACAACCAGCTTTGATGACTCTTTTTTATATTTATGTTTAATGAAATGTGAGATTTATGCATCAGATAGTATATCTGAGTGAGCCATGGCATTACATAGAATTTATTGTTATCTAGATATAGCATTTTTCATGTGAAGCCTCAGAGCTCGTGATGCAAACCTTCAACAACACAAAGGAACTCAGAATTGCATTTTTCTGGAGCAATGCTTCCTCAGCCATCAGGATGAGGCCACACATAATCACACAAGATGTACCTCTTAGCAAACCTGTCCACTGCAAAGCTAAGGATAATTACAGCTGCTCTTTCTCTGTTTTCCTCAGTAAGTCTTTTCTGGAGTGATTAGGTGGACATGGCAGATTGCCTTTTCCCAGGCAGGAGAGTGGAGTAAGGGAACAAAAGTGCAAACCAGATAATAAGGCTGTCTATAATGGGCGCAGCATGCAGACACTGAAATGTCTCAGGGAAAAAAAAACACATCATAATGGCGTTTCTTCTGTAAGTCTGAGGTTATTTCAAACTTAAAATACAACATAGCAAGGAAGTAGAATTACTAAAGTTTGTTATTGTTTGATACCTTTAAAAAAATCAATGGGATTTAAGAGTTTTAAACTGTCCCCTAAATGTAGATTGAATATGTCAATAAAATTCTTATTGAAATTGTCCTTATCCCCAAAATGCTGACTGCATGAGGAAAAGTTTGTTACTCTTCCCCCAAAAGGTGACTGTGCTATCAAACATTTGTTGCAATTTGGTGGATACATAAGGGATCAGGACTCACCCAAGCCTTCCCCCACATCACTGATCAGGAAGACAGCTAAACAGCTCACATGTTGGCTGACTTCAAAGTATAAGCTTAACTTCCAATGTATTTAGAATTAAGTAATAAGGCTCCAGTTCAGCCAGGTGGAGTTACAGTCACTGGAGATGCACATTAACCTAACTTAATCACAGACTTTTGTTCTGAAATTTGTTCTTTTTTAGATAGCTTGTCATTTTCTAAACTATTTTTTTTAAAGAAATTAAATGGTTAGAATTTTTTAGGAATTGAGGGTTGCTTGAAATGGATAATTGACAGGCCAACTGTAGCTACCATCAAAACCGAACTTGGTGAACCATTGAGTTTTATTAAGGTTACAGAAATATGGAATATTGGTGAAGGATAACTTTCAGAAATGAGTAGAAATGACTCAAATATAATTAGACCAACAAAGGCCATCACAATTCTCTTTCTAGCAGCAGGGTAGGGAGAGCTATATTTAGCTAGGTGGAAAGTCCCTAACCACTAGAGCCACTCACCAATCAGCCCCCAGACTAATTCCTCCTCTTTGGGATTCCCCTAACCCTGCTTAAAAGGAGCCTTTGAGCTTCTTTTGGGGGTCACTATCTGCCATCCCAACATTTGGAAATTTTAATAAATGTTCTTGATAATTGCATACGTGACTAGTGGTCTTTTATGGGACTTCTTGTGGACCCTAACATTCACAAAATCCAGAAACCTGAAGCACACAGCATGGTCTGTAAGCAATTAAACTGGACAGTTATTGTTTTTCCAAGCTGCTTAGGTATTTGCTACTCCTATGAGACAGCTCAGCTGGCCTCTGCTTTTCCAGGCAGCTTAGCTTGTCTAAGATTTTTCTAGGTCACTTGTTTTGTCTGAATGTTTCTCAATTCTTATAGCTTCTATATGCTTGGGAGTGGAGGAGCATAGTGAATCTAGTTAGTTTCAGGGACTTCCTGAATCTATTTTGAGTTGTTTACTTCCTGAGTTTAAAGAGCCTCCCTGCATTATAGACTGTTTTATTTCCCCTTCAAATATCTATTGATTTAATCTCCTTTGGAATATATCTCAAAATATCCTATTGTTTTAATAACACCACCCTTTAATATCCTTTGTTTTAGAGTTTCCTTATAAGATAAAAGGTTTTAATACAGAGAGAAATTGTTAAACAGCAGCAGCAGCAGCAACACACACACATATACATTAGAAAAATATTTAATTGCTTTGTATTTTTCCCTCTTTCCTCTCTTCCCAATACTCCCACACTCCTCCCCTCTCCCGCAGATCCACCCCTCCTCTATTTCCCATTCAGAAAAAGGCAAACCTCCCAGGGATATAACCAAACACGGCATATCATGTTGCAATAAGTCTAGGCACATCCCTAAGGCTAGAGGAGGCAACACAGTAGGAAGAAAAGGGTCGCAGAAGCAGGCAAAAAGAGAAAGAGTGAGCCTCTGCACCCACTCAGTGTTAGGGTCCAAGAATCACTGAAGAAAGAACCCAGACTCAAATAGTATGCAAACATGAAGAGCGTTTATTCTGTAGAAATAGCCAGCATGCAGGGGTCAGTCATCCACACAAAATGGCGATGATGACACCTGGAACAAAGGCATGCACGTCCTTTTATAGTGAACTAGGGGAATTCTAAGTATGGTGAGCTAATCTCGGTTCTAAACCGGCAGTCAAGGAGCAGTTACATGGGACACATGTTGATTGGACAGAGCTAAAAATCTTTTCAACCATTGTGGGCTTTTTAAAAGTCATATGTGGCCGGGCGGTGGTGGCGCACGCCTTTAATCCCAGCACTTGGGAGGCAGAGCCAGGCAGATCTCTGTGAGTTCGAGGCCAGCCTGGGCTTCCAAGTGAGTTCCAGGAAAGGCGCAAAGCTACACAGAGAAACCCTGTCTCGAAAAACCAAAAAAAAAAAAAAAAAAAAAAGATCTCCTTACTAACTCCATTTTGAGACATTGGGACAGTCGGTAGGAATCACTTCATTGACTTTTTTTTTTTTTTTTTTTTTTTTTTTCCAATCATGTTTGGTTCTGTCCTATGTTTCTAGGCTATCCAGCTTCTAGTTCCTGGCCCTTGATACAGGGTCAGGTGTGAGCTCCCTCTTATGGCATGGGTCTCAAGCTGGGCCAGTCTTTTGTTGGCCACCTGCACAAGTTCTGTGCCACTTTTACCCTAGCACATCTTGCTGTCAGGACAAATTGTAGGTCAAAAGTTTTGTGGCTCAATTGATGTCTCAGTCCCTCCACTGGAAGCCTTGCCTGGTTAGAGAAGATGGCCAGTTCAGGCTCATACCCCTGATTAGTAGTTATTTTTCACTAGGGTCACCCTAGTAGATTCCTGGGCATTTTCATTACACCAGATTTCTACCTTGCCCTTGAAATGCTCTCCAATTCTATTCATCTCTCCTAGTACTAGTTACCTTCATCTCCCCAACCTGACCCCTATGCCCACCTGCCCCAATTCACCTACAAAATCTATTTTATTTCCCCTTCTCAAGGAAACCCATGAGTCTTCCTCCTTGAGCCTTCCTTGTTACCTAGCCTCTCTGGGTCTGTGGATTGTAGTATAATTATCCTTTACTTTAAAGCTAATATCCACTTATAAGTGAGTATATACTGTGTTTGCATTTCTGGGTCTGGGTTACCTCACTCAGGATGATTTGTTTTTCTAGTTCTATCCATTTGCCTTCAAATTTCATGATGTCATTTTTTAACACCTGAGTAATACTCGATTGTGTAAGTGTGCATTTTCTTTATCCATTCTTCAGTTGAGGGAAATCTAAGTTGTGTTCAGTTTCTGACTATTACTGATAAAGCTGCTATGAACAGAATTGAGCAAGTGTCCTTGTGGTGGGATGGAGTGCCCTTTGGGAACATGCCCAAGAGTGGTACAGCTGGCTCTGGAGGCAAGAATAGGAAGACAGAAAACTGTCCACTACTGATGGGTTTAAATGTATGAAGTAGACATAATCGAAATAGAGAAACTTGCAGCAGATGTTCTTCCAGAGTCTTCACAGAGAATCCCAATCCTGTAGCACATTGGTCTTATTTCTGAGATGCCTATTTTAATCTTCTGAACTTTTGAACTACAAAGCAGTATAATTGCACTCTTTTAAGCCATGATTCTTAAATAATCTGTTCAAGCAGAAATAAAGTAATTATAATAGGAACAGAAATAGTTAATAACACAGAAATAATCACTTTATATTGAGATAATGCCATAAAAATGCTTCCGGATCAAGTGGTCATAGAGCAAATAGTTTCAGGTTCTTGAAAAGTTTTAAGAAAACACAACAGTTGATAAAATGGTGACTAGCATTATGTAGTTATTTTTAAATTAATTTTTAAATTTGAACTATAAATTCTAAATTATTTTAAAAAATAAAAATACTAGTATTATAAACTAGTGTTTATAGTAATCTATAAAATTATCTTTGTGGTATCATGAAAAGTAGAACATGTACTGAATGAGACATGAAGACATTTCTAATTAAAATGTTGAATTATAATCTTTGCTTGTTACCTAAGACAATATAAAAAGAGATAAAATAAAACCAGGAATTTATGTTTCAAGCAAATATTAGCAAAGATAAAGAGAAGCCAAATTTCATTCCTAAATGATTAAAAACTGGCTTGTTTCTCTACAAATCAAAAATGCATACAGTACAGCCTTGTCTTAACAAAAAGTCATGTCACATTAAGGCTTTGAATACACTACATTAAGATAGATGTCAGTATTGTCAATACTGCTTGAAATATTAAGGACACATCCTTAATTCTTTAATCCATGAACAATATTACTAGGATTATTGAGATTAAGGATTCAGAGAAGGTTGATATGGTACAAGAGCCTGCAAATAAGATTTAAAAGACAGGCCTGCATGGACAGTGAGATGGACCAGCAGAGACAGTGAGATGGACTAGCAGGGACCAGCAGGTAAAATTATTTACCCCTCAAACCTAGTGGCCTGAGATTGAACCGAGGTGGAAGGAGAGAACTGATTCATAAAAGTTCCCCCTCCTCCATTGGTGCACTGTAGCACAATTACATCTACACTCACACACAAACACATATCTGTACACCTCAAATAAAGTGATATAAATTATCAAAATTCCATTAAAAAAGACTTGTAGAAATGTTACTTTTATGTGTCAATTCTTGGTGTGATATGTAAAATGTCTGGGGAGGGGTGATAAGTATACCATTAAAACCTGGACTTTGATGCAAACTTGCTATTTTCCATAAGGAGGGCAAGTCATCCACTTCGACAGTCTTTTGATTGATTTTAGTTTGAAGTCTATTTTGAAGGATATCAGGATGGCTACGCCCGCTTGTTTCTTAAGACCGTTTGATTGGAAAGTCTTTTCCCAGCCTTTTATTCTTAGGTAGTGTCTGTCTTTGAATTTGAGATGTGTTTCTTGTATGTAGCAGAAAGATGGGTCCTGCTTTTGTATCCATTCTGTAAGCCTATGTCTTTATATATGTGAATTAAGTCCATTGATATTAAGGGATATTAATAACCAGTGATTGTTCATTCCTGTTATTTTTTGGTGGTAGTGTGTGTGTACTTCTCTTCTTTGGGGTTTACTGCTGTGGCTTTATCTATTGCTTGTGTTTTCGAGGGTGTATCTGACTTCCTTAGGTTGGACTTTTCCTTCTAGTGCTTTCTGTAGGGCTGGGTTTGTGGATAAGTATTGTTTAAATCTGGCTTTGTCTTCAAATGTCTTGCTCACTCCGTCTATGATGATTGAAAGTTTTGCTGGGTATATTAGTCTGGGTTGGCATCCATGGTCTCTTAGTATCTGCATTACATCTGTCCAGGTCCTTCTGGCTTTCAAAGTCTCCATTGAGAAATAGGGTGTTATTCTGATGGATTTGCCTTTATAAGTCACTTGGCCTTTTTCCTTTGCTGCTCTTAATATTTTTCTTTATTCTGTATGTTTAGTTGTTTAATTATTATGTGGCAAGGGGACTTTTTTGGGGGTCTAGTCTGTTTGGTGTTCTATAGGCTTCTTGTATCTTCATAGGCATTTCCTTCTTTAAGTTGAGAAAGTTTTCTTCTATAATCTTGTTGAATATATTTTCTGTGCCTTTGAGTTGGTATTCTTCACCTTCTTCTATCCCTATTATTCATAGGTTTGGTCTTTTCATGGTGTTCCAAATTTCTTGGACATTTTGGTTCATGACTTTGTTGACTTTAGTGTTTTCTTTGACTGATGAATCTATTTCTTCTACCGTATCTTCAATGCCAGAGATCCTCTCTTCCATCTCTTGCATTCTGTTGGTTATACTTGCATCTGAAGTTCGAGATCGTTTACTCAGATTTTCTATTTCCAGCATTTCCTCTGTTTGTGTCTTCTTCGTTTTTTCTATTTCCCTTTTCAGATCTTGGACTGTTTCCTTCATTTGTTTCATTGCTTTTTCATGATTTTCTTTCAGTGCTTTATTGCTTTCTTCTAGGACTTTATTGTTTTCTTCTACTTTATTTGTCCTTTCCTCTAGTTTTTTATAGCATTCTTCCCATTTTTTGTCTTTTCCTCTATACAAGCCTCTACCTTCTTCATGATGTTATTCATAAGGCTGTTTTCTTCTGCTTCTTCCAATTTTTGATCTAGATGTTGGAGGACGGCTAGGTTCTGGTGATGCTGTATTGCTCTTCATTTTGTTGTATATACTTCTGCCTTGACGTCTGCCAACCTCCTTGTGGTTCCTTCTTGGTCTTATCAGCGCACTTGGTTCAGACAGAGCTGACAGATTCAGGAAGTCTCTCTCTTGTCTAGATGGGAGCTCTCTTGTCCAAATGGGAACTCCGGGGCAGGATGGGAGCTCTTGTCCAGATGGGAAGTCCGGGGCAGGATGGGAGCTCTTGTCCAGACAGGAAGTCCGGGGCAGGGTCAGGATGGGAGCTCTCTGGTCCAGAAGGGAAGTCTGGGGCAGTATCCTGAAACTCTTTTCACCAACTCCGCAGCTTCCAAAGAGCACTTTGACAGTCTTAATAACATCAAGCCTAACTTCCAATGAGCAATTAGTACACTTTGATTTGCACACTTGCTTCAGATTTGAACTATGACTCTTCCTGACTTTCTACTCAGCCTTCATTCTGTGGGTTTTATATTTAACAAGAATCCACAATAAAATAAAATCTCTTTGTCTTTGTTTCTGTGTGTCTGTCTGTCTGTCTCTGTTACACACACACACACACACACACACACACACACACACACACACACACCTTCCTGTATCTGATGACTAGAAACTCTAGATTATTATGTAGTTAAAGGTTTTTGTTTTTATTTTTGTTTTGTTAGTGGTTTGTTTTTCTGTGTGTTCCTCCAGAACTGAGTGAACCATAGACAGGAATCCTTTACCTGACTCTGTGGGTTGTAGGTATATGGTGTTTCAAGGAGCACTGGAGCTAAGGAGAAGGGAATAGCTAAGAGCCAGAGATCCTAAGTGGAATCAGGCATAGACCTAGCATGAGATACAGCCTGGAGAGGCAGTTTTGGAAATACCAGGCACTCAGAAACAGGAAACTGAAAGCTGCAGAAGACATGGATTGTGCAATGGCTAACAGCAGATTTGTCTGAGATTATCAAAGATCTTACCTCCACCCCCAGTGCATATAAGATACATCTCCCAAGTAGAATATTTGTAACTCTTGGTGGAATAAACTTGCAATTTACAGGAGAGTAAGAAAAGGTGTTCTACCCTCAAGGCACAAGAAAGTCAAGAGTCTACAAAGTCAACTGACTCTCCCCATCCAGCAAAGAAGATGCTCTAATGCCTAATCTTTTACACTTTTTAGTTAGTTCTTTTTTTTTCTTCCTCATTTTCCCCTCTACTACACAATCAGCAATGATTTTATTATAATAAAATTTAAATTATTTTATAATCTCCTTAATTTTGTTATGCAACTCTGATTATTAGAAATCTTTCTGTTAATATTCTACTTTCCTTTTTCATTTTTTCTCATTCATAACATTTATTTCTATTCTTCTATTTTACCTCTTTGTTTGTGTTACCTTTCTTACCTTTTTTCTCCTTTCCTTATCTCATTCCTTTATATTATCCATGTACTATTTCCATATTTGTTCTGAATTTTGTGTTTTGTTTTGTTTTGTTTTTTACTTCATAGCATATTCTTCATTCACCTTGTTTGTTTGTTTTAGCTTTTAAGTCATGGATTATATACTGGTGAGCTATTTTTCAGTACATTTCTGTATCTTGTATGTTTTGTTTTTGTACAGCAGTGTTTTCTGCAGTATCTCTGAGCTATACCACACATGGATTTACATGGATTTATCCCTGAAAAGAAGGCTACAAATGAAAAGATTTCCAAAAAGTCAGAAAAGAAATAAAATTGAACTTGCTGTACATGTTGCAAACCAGGAAACAAGGAACCTGGAAAAGCTAGGTAATACATTTCTTTCCAAAGTAAATAACTTTTAAAGGCACAGTTTTAAATTATCAAAGTAGCTGTACATTTATGTACAAAGATTTCAAATGTTTAGTAGTGAAAATGACCAATAAAATCAAAGAGGAAACAATCAGATAAATTTAGATCAACATTTGAAGGAGAAGGTCCTATGTATAGGCAAAGTTCAGGGATATGGCTAAGAAAAATCTAACTATACAGGCTGAAAAATCAACAACATGGAAAATTTTTAACAATAAAAGCAAGATTTTGATGAAAATGTGAATTGAAGAAATGAATAAATCAATGAATTAAATAAAATAATGGCAAGTAATATCAATAAACTCAGCCATTGAGAAGAAAATATGTCAGAAAATGGAGAACAATGAATGAGACATTCAGAATCTCAAATAGATGTGAACAAAGAAGATCCTTTTATAACATTTTAGTCAATACTTCAACAGTACAAATCAGAGAAATAAAATGAAGAGGAAGAAGGGGAAATGACAATTCTTTTAGAAAGGCACATCCATCAGCAATGGTGCCAATTCTCTTATCAGTTGACTTAAAACCCAAGAAAAAATGGGATTATATATTTCAAGCTTGGAAAATAGATAACCATTAACCAAAATTATTATGTCCTGTAAAATGATCTTTTAATATAGGTAGAAAATATGAATATTTCCAAACAAGCACAAAGTAATACTGTTCATGGCTAACAAGCCAGCAATGGGAAACTGCTTTAGGAAGTGCATGCACAGAGGAGGAAGCCAAGTATCTCATAAACATACAGGAAGACATAAATATCACAAAAGGAGAGGTGAGGAAAGAAGAATTAGGCAGGAATACACACCAGCCACTGTCAATCATAATGGTCTTAAGAGAGAAAAACAACCAAACAAGGTAGAAAACAAAATGACAGGAATTAGTAAGCATATCTCAATAATAATTCTAAGTGCAAATATCCTCAACCCACCAAAAAAGAGTAACTAACTGGTATTGTAGGTTATTATTTTAGGGTGTATTATATTTGTATATACTGTGGAACATTTGTTTTAAGGATGCAAAGATGTGTTGCCTTCTTTTATGTTGCATTTGTTTAACTCTGTGAAGATGTGATTCTTTGCCTGTCTAAAACACTTGATGGTCTAATAAAGACTGACTAGCCAATAGTGAGACAGGAGAAAGGATAAGCAGGGCTGGCAGGCAGAGAGACTAAATCGAAGGAGAAATTTGAGAAAGGAAGAAAAAGAACAAGAGAACAAGGAGAGGAGGATGCTAGGAGCCAGTCACCCAGCCACAGAGCCAGCCATGGAGTAAGAGTGAAAGTAAGATATACAGAAGTAAGAGAATGAAAAAGCCAAGAGGTAAAAGATAGACAGACTAATTTAAAGTTAAGAAAAGTTGGTAGAAACAAGTAGTACAAGTCAAGCAAAGGCTGGGTATCTATAATTAAGAATAAGCTTCTGTGTGTGATTTATTTGGGAGCTGGGTAGAGAGCTCCCCAAAAGAGCAAAAACAACTAGCAACAAACTGGATTAAAAACCAAGAGTCAACTATAAGTTCTATCAAAAAAGCATACTTCATTAGCAAAGACAACTACAAAGTGAAATTTATGATTTCTTGTGTGTTTTTTTGCTTTTAACAAATGAAAGATGAAAAAAGCTGAAATATTTATTCTAAGAAAGTAGATTAGAAACCAAAGTTAATTAAAAGTGATAAAAGAATATTGATAAAACAGTAATAAGCAAATATATAAATCAAAATTGGGTGCAAAATTTCATTAAAAATATTAAAGATCAGATGGGTTCTGATACAGTAATAGTGGGTGACTTCAATACCTATCATCTTTTAAGGGGTCTTCCAGCCTAAGACTTATCCAAGACTCTTCATAGCTATATGACACCATAGATGACATGGCTTCTTTTCATTCACTCACAGAACCATCTCTGAAGCAGACAACAGTCTAGGCAACAAAGAAAGTTTATGAAATAAAAGAAATAATCATAACAGTTGCTTATGTCTTATTAAATCAATAATAGAACAATGCTAGAAATCAATAACAAAAGAACTACAGAAACTACACCAGTATTTGTAAACTGAACAATATATACATTAATCACAAGTGTCACTAACAAAAGAAAGGAGGAAATAATTTAAAATACTGGAAGTAAATAAAAACGAACTACTGCATACTTTAACTACTAGAAACTTGGTGGAGAGTTTATAGCTATGAACGTCTACATAAACAACAACAACAACAACAACAACAAAACATCATCCAGCGACTCCCTTCTTCTGCTTGGACTCAGATGATACCTGAAAAGAACAGAAAAACAGCTCATTGTCCACCCTGCTGCTGAACCCTGTCCCCAACCTCAGAGGAATTTTTCTGCTGCTCAGATGCAAATCACACAAGTCAAAAGAATAGGTGAGTGACTCCTTGCCAGGTGAACTGCCCCACTCTTTAGATTCTGCTTCCAAAGACCCAGCCCACAGCCCATGTTCTCCCAGTCCAACTTCTACCCTGATGACTGGCCCTGTTCTCAGTCCACTTCCCCTGCTCAGACACAGGCCAGACCAGCTAAAACAGGTGCAGGCCACAAGTCAGAATAGGTGCAGGCCACACCAGCAAGAACAGAGACTCTCTGTTCTAACAAAGGCTAAGCTAGCCTCAGAATGCCAGCCCTCAACTTGGACAGACAGTCCCTGCTAGATCAGGGGTACACCAGCTGCCAGAAATCCAGGCCTCAAAGACCAGAGAACCAAAGAGGAAACAGAAACTAAGGAATAAAACACCCATCCAACAAAGACAGACTCATATATCAGTACCTAGACTATAATCATCCCAACCCAGATGCCTAAACACCAGTGTAAGAACACAATAACATGGCAATATGGCAGCTCAGTTATCCTACACCAGCAAAACCTGAATATTCAAACACAGGTGAGGTACAAGAAAGCGATCTTAAACCCAAATTTATAAAGATGATAAGGTCCTAATGTTGTGCCCAGATCGTGACCCCCAGAGAGACCACCAAAGACGAGCATGCCGGAATGCAAAAGCAAGGTTTAATTCTGGATATCCAAAAGCAATACAAGCCTAGGCAGGGACTTCGTCCAACACATCCAACGCAGTGGAGGCTGGAGGAAGTGCCCACCTGTCTGCAAGCTCAGTTTTTAAAGGGAAAAGTCACAAGGTTACATCATTTAGGGGTGCTAGTACAGGTACAATTCTGATTGGCTCGCTTCTAGGGACTTCTAGAAATTACTTCTAAGGGAGTGGTTGCCCGCCACCATTTCTCATTGGCTGCCCACAGGTGGGGGCATTTCTGTGGTCAGTTACCCTGGAAACCAGGGAGAGGACATTCCATAGTCTGGCAGGCATTACCTCGTGACTATCTTGTGACTCTGTACTTTTACACTTCCTGGTTTCTGGAATCTGAACTGACTGGTTTCAGTAACTAAAGGCCTATTCCCAAAAGGAGAAATCTTAGGCCTTAATTTTAGGGTGAAAGCATTTTGGTCTTATTTCTAAGATGGCTCATTTTGGTCTCACACTTAAAGAGGAAATTAAAATATAAAAATCTCTTAAAGAAATCAAGGAAGAGACAAACAAAAAATTGGAGGAAATCTAGAAATCCCTTAAAAAATGCCAAGAAAGCCAAGAAAAAAACAAACAGTTGAAAGAAACTATTCAAGACCTGAAAGCTGAAATACAAGCAATAAAGAAAACACAAACTGAGAGAATTCTGGAAATGGAAAATCTGTGTAACTGAACTTGAATTACAGATGCAATAATCACCAATGGACTACAAGAGATGGAAGAGAGAATCTCAGGCTTTAACATACAATAGAAAAAATAGATTCATCAAAGAAAATATTAAATCTAAAAAACCCCTAACAGAAAGCATCCGGGAAATCTGGGACACTATCAAAAGACCAAACCTACAAATAATAGGTGATATGGATTCACAACATGCCCCCACGGTTGGACATGGTTGTGCATGCCTGGTGGGACCTAGTCACTTCCGCCTAGTCATTTCCGGGTCAAAACTTCTCAAGTGACCAGGACCCTGTGTCTTTGTGTGGTTGTGTAAAGCACACAGCACAACCATGTGATTTACAAGCATGTGTAGAATAGCCACATGGGCCTGTGTGCACAGGCACAGCCTAGCCTTTATAAGACAGCCCCACTTTACTCACGTGTCTTTCCACAGGCCTGTGCACCTCTGTCTCTTTACCTTATCTTAATAAAACTCTTGTTAGTGGATTCTGTTGTGTTTTGTGACTTTTCCTCACAGGGTAAGAACGCTGCAAATAACCAACAATAGGGATAGAAGAAGGAGGCAAATCCTTGCTCAAAAACCTAGAAAATATACTTAACAAATTCATTAAAAAAAAAAAAATTCCCAACCTAAAGAAGGACATGCCTGTAAAGGTACAAGAAGCTTACATAACACCAAATATATTGGATTAGAAAAGAAAATTCCAAGCCACATAATAATCAAAATATTAAACATACAGAATAAATAAAGAATATTAAAAGCTGCAAAGGAAAAAGGCCAGGTGACATATAAAGGCAGACCATTAGAAATACACTGACTTTTCAATGGAGACTAAAAGCCAGAAGAGCATGGACAGAAGTCTTGTAGATTTTAAGAGACCATGAATGCCAGCTAGACTACTATACCCAGCAAAACTTTCAGTCACCATAGATGGAGAAAACAAGGTATTTCATGACAAAGTCCTTTCGAGCCACAAGAATATATTACAGAGATTCAGCTGTGTATTAAAGCTATACTTTGACCAGTGAGGGTCTGTCAAAAGCAAGCCATTTATTATGAATATTTGGTGTTATACATTTGGTTTTAATATTTCAGCTGTCTTGTGTGCCCAAATACTTCCAATCCACTCTGGCAAATAGCTAAGCTTCTCAGACACTGTTCCATTAGGTAATAACTCCCCCACTGAGCCTAGGAGACTAACAGGCTACTAGATGCATAGCTTTGATTATTGTGCAAATCAAGTTCAGCTCTTCCACTGCCCCAGAGCAACTTCTTAGATAAAAGGGGTTTCCTCTCACCAGGTGCTTCAAACTGAGATGCAGATTGACTAGCTATCAGTACTCCTCCCCTGCCCTGTCAGGAAACTGGTAGCAGAGAAAAATAGTGGCAGTTTTATCTTTAGTGACTTATAGCTTTCTTTACCCTATCACCTATAAGTTTATAGTTTGAGCACATTTATGATAGACTCATAATGTTTTCACCTAACCACAGTAAGGATATGCACAGATTCCTTCTCTGATTTATTCCAGCTCCTATCTAATTCCACCTTTATTCTCTTCCCCTTTTTTGGGTTGCAAATGAAGTTGCCAGGAAGCTTCTGGTGGGGATTTTGCAATTCTTATGTTGTATTGTAAACATGAAGGTGTTGTTGTCTTGGGATAGATATTGAGTCCCCATGGATGCAGGAAGAATTAGGAGAGAATGATGGTGGCAGACATGAAAGAGCTCCTTATATCTAGATTCATTTCCGTGCTGCTGGTAGCATTACTTCTGGGCACCCTGGGATAGTATAATATTAAGCAAAGTGAAATTTAAACAGTATCTATCCACAAAGCTAGTCCTAGACACTACACTAGAAGAAAAACCTCTAACCCAAGGAAGTTAATTACACCAACAAAAACACAGGCAATAAATTATCTTACACCAGCAAAACCTAGAGAGGGAAACACACTACTACTACTACTACCAGCAGCAGCAGCACCACCACCACCAAAATAACAGGAATTAACAATCAATGGTCATTAATATCTCTCAATATCAATACACTGAATTCACCAACAAAAAGACACGGGATATCAAGGATTCATCCTTCTACCTCATATAAGAAACACACCTCAATATCAATGATAGATACTACCTTGGTTTAAAGGGTTGGAAAAAGATGGTGAGCTGGGCAGTGGTGGCACATGCCTTTAATCCCAGCACTCGGGAGACAGAGGCAGGCAGATCACTGTGAGTTCGAGGCCAGCCTGGTCTCCAGAGCGAGTTCCAGGAAAGGCAAAAAGCTACACAGAGAAACCCTGTCTCAAAAAAACGAACAAACATGCAAACAAACAAACAAAAAGAAACAAGCTGGTGTAGCTATTCTAATATCTAACAAAATAGATTTCACATGGCTCAATTACATCTTCTTAGCATGTCACATCCAAGTTGCTGAGTCTGCGGATAAAATATTTCCTAGATTCATCCTCTCAGTTTTACTTTCTCTGCCTGGAAGTCCTCTCTAATTTCTTCTGCCTAGCTATTGACCATTAAGCTCTTTCTTAAACCAAATCAGAAGGTACTTTAGGCAGAGACACATCTTTACAGTATAAACAAATATTCTGCAATAGCCTTCTTAAGCATTTTTCATGCAAAATTTTTTTCTTGCTCATGTGAAAGTAACATGGACTCTAAAAATTTCCTTATAAAAATATATTGGTGCTCCCAGTTTTTTTAGACATTATGATGATTAAATAACAACATTATGGGTAGAAGCACTAGACAGCTCATTAGTTGTACAGCATAAGACTCAGCGTCTTTAGGTTTGGAAAAACTTGCATAGAAGGCCTGGAAAAGGGATGCTATAATTTATTCTTTCTCTTCTATTTTTGTCAATTCAGAGCACATATTTCTTAGTTGTTACAAAAGTTTGCTCAAAAAGGAAGTATTAATAACATAATTGGAAATAAACAGAAAACATACTAAACATCAGAACCTGTTGCCTACTGTGGTTTGAATATTTGAATTCCCTTAAACTTGGGACTTTGAAGCCTAATCATCAGTGAGAGTGCTAAAAGATAGAGGACTGTGAAGTGATTAGTGAAGCCCAAAGAGCTGCTGTTTGCCTTCTACCATGTGAAGATACAATGGCAGATGAACATCTGTCAAACAGGAAGTGAGTCCTCATCAGGGAACAATTCTGCTGGTCCTTTGATCTTAGACTTCCCATCTATTTTCACCAACACATTCCCTGTCTTCTGCATAACTTACTCCTGTGGCAGCAATATTGGCTATTTATTGAGATTTTTTTTTTTTTTTGGTGAATAACAATAAATAAAAATTCTTAACATTTTCATTTGGGTTTGAATACTCAGCCCAGCTCTCTACCTAATGGCTGAAATGGCTGTCTTAATGAAGGTAAGTGACTAAAACCAGTGTGTAGTCTCAGAGCAAAGTAGATGATTCCCTTACAGGGATGTGTCCTTAGAAGTATGTTATTTTTTTTTCAAAAGCCTATTGAGTCCACTTAGTGCTTCTATATGGGCCTGGGTTTAGGACCATCTACTAGAGTATGAGTACTCCCCAGGAACACATCTCTGAAGAAATTCACATCTCCTTCACTAGCAGTCATCACTTGCCTATGTCATCAGTGACTGGTGGAGTTTCCTGAGCTTTCCCTTTCCCATGCTGACATTTTAGCTGATTTGATCTTTCATGGGTCTTGAGCATGTGGACAGCCATTGTGAGTGTATTTGTGCAACATTATTATGATGTTTCTTACTATGGGTGTTAATTCTTTCCCAAGAGTACATGTGTTTATGTGCATATATGTGTTATGGAAAATAGTGATTACATTTTATCATAGTTTTCCATTAAAACCAACTTAAATATGATGATGTTCTCAAGCTTCATGAGACTTAGTAACCAATCTGTTCAAAGCCTCCCTGTCTAACTTCAATGACATTCACTTACATATGTAAGAAAAAAATAATTTGTAAAGGGGATTTTTATAGTGATTTAAATATGTTCTTTTACAACCACAATTCCACAACTGAATAGGAAATCTAGGAATAAGCATACTGCCATTAGTAGTTGTTGACATCTAGGTGGGTTTCTCTTTTTAGGAATAATGACAATCTCTAGCAATCATTAGGTATTTGTTTTTGAAATTCCATGATATTCAAAGCTGGCCTCACATTTTCTAAAGAAACCTAAAGGACTTTCCTGGTATCCTTCTCTTTTAAGACATGTATTCCCACTATCCCCTTTCTCTCCATCTTCACTGAGTTTTAAAACCTTGTCCTAGCCATATACTTGATAAAATGAAAAAAAAAAAATCCCAGAACAGCAAAAAATGTACTTCTTATCTTTTAAATAACAGGGTTTTACCTAAAAGTTCACAGAAAACTCATGTCATACTTCATTCTATTTTTCTCTCATTCATGAAAGAATTGGAACTGAGTAACAATAAGCCTCAAAATATCTTCCTGGATACTCGGTGACCATTTAGAACTATAAATTATAAGACTGAACTTTCATTATACTAAGTGAAATAGTTGATAAGTTTTAGTTCATGTTCATAGCAAATTTGTACAATTTAAACTATATATTGATGTACTTGAGATGTAGCTCAGTAGAAGAATATTAATCTATAATAGACTATCTGCCTTCATTCCCTAACACTAGGAATTAAATGTACCTGTACACAAATACACACATACATACAAACATGCTCTGGCCAGCGGGGTCTTCAATGGGGATGTAAAGGGAGAGCTGGTGAATGAGAGGGACAAGAGACACAGAGAATGAGAGCAAGACAGGACGTCTGATCAAGCTCCAAAATTTTATTTTTTCTCCCAAGGCATATATAGGTAGACAAAGGGGGTTGCAAGCAGGAAGGGACTTAATTAGGGGGGTTGTAAACAGGAAGGGACTTAGTAATGGGGATTGCAAGCAGGAAGGGACTTAATTATGGGCTGTTCAGCCAGCAGGAAATGTTTCTCTGAAGGTTATCTATCTACCCTTGTCTAACTGCCTAATTGCTTAACTGCAGCTCATTCACCTGATATCTGAGAAGAGGTTCTTGTATCTGTGAGAAGAGGTTCTGGTGCTATGGAGACCAGAAGGCCTAGATCTGAGAAAAGAGGAGAGAAGCCCAAATATGGCAACATGTGTGTCAAGGGTCGCTTAGGTACACCCATCTATATCTATCTAATCTCCTCTCTCTCTCTCTCTCTCTCTCTCTCTCTCTCTCTCTCTCTCTCTCTCTCTATATATATATATATATATATATATATAAAAATGTTGGAAATGACTAATTTTAAGCACTTGAGAGATTGAGAGGTAAATAGTATATCGTTGCTGCCTGGGTACATAGTCTGGTGATAGAGTATAATTAATTAATATAAAAACTCTGTAGAGGGTTAAGATGGCTAGTAAAGTCATGGATCTTGGAGGAGAATCTACAGTTACCACTTTACTAAACTAGAATAATCTCTTACTACATTCTAAGTAATCATTCTTATTTCTACAGGTAAGTGTAGTCCTTGCCCCATATCAAGGAAACTCCTCTTTGCAATAGATGGAGACCATTATAGAAAACCAAAACCAATTAAAATGCAGAGCGCAGTCCCAATGCTACTCATGCACCTAAAGCTCAGGACTCATTGCAGAAGAAGGAACCAAAAAGACTGTAAGAACTAGGGCATCAGAGAGTTTGCTGTGAGATTGTATCTCATAAGAATGTCAGAAACTATACAGTCACACCAACATGACTGTATAAACATGAGCTTTTTAAAGACAGTAATAGGTATGGCAACATAGTCACACCATGCAGTCACACCAACATGACTGTGCAAACATGAACTTTTTAAAGACAGTAATAGGTATGGCAACATAGTTGCAGAAAAGCCCACGAGGCCTCAATCCTACACATGTAGCCACAAGCAACTAAGGAATGTTGAGAGTGGGGGAAATAATCTTCCTCAGGGAATAGGATATCAGATTTGTTATCCCAAACCAAAGCATCAGCCCTGACAGCATAATGTAACTAATATTATACACACTGGGCAAGTTATACATATATATTTAGAAATATATATTCCTAATATGTTTCCATAAAAGTAATTAGAATTTTTATAGTAGCTGCTTCCCCACTGTACCTATTGTAGGACCACTCACTTAGATGAAACAGGGCTGTTTAAGAATATTTTCGTCTAGCCGAGCAGTGGTGGTGCACGCCTTTAATCCCAGCACTTGGGAAGGAGGCAGAGACAGACAGATATTTGTGAGTTTGAGGCCAGCCTGGTCTACAAGGTGTGTTCCAGAACAGACAGAGAAACCCTGTATCTAAAAACAGAACAAAACAAAACAAAAACAAAAAAAACAAAAACAAATTGTCTTTAATAATTTGTCTGGTGTTATGGCACATACCTTTAGTCCTGACACTCAGGAGGCAATAGCAGGTGGATCCCTGTTAGTTCAAAGCCAGCCTGGTCTATATTGTGGCCTCCAATGTGAGCTTCTATTTACATATGCAACAGTTAATGACAAAAAAGTCATGAATCTGAAAGAAAGCAAGAAAAGATATATGGGATGATTTGTAGGGAATAAAGATAAGAGGGAAGTTATGCAATTATATTATCGTCTAAAAATAAAAGAAATAATTAAACTTTTACTCAGGGGTAGTAGATACACAAAACCATCTAGTTAAATAAATAGCATAAAAATAAATGAACAGATGTAAGTGCCCAAAATGGGGAACTCTGAATGAAATTAATGGATTATATCAATTGTATCAATGACAGTATCCTGGCTATACCATGGGGAAGTTGTTTTGAAAGATGTTATTATGGAGCGTCTCACTATTTAAAAATGTATACATGCATAATTTATTACAAATATGTATGTATCTATCATTTTCTCCAAATAAGTATTTTAATTAAAAATAATCACACATATAAGACATTAAAAATAAGAAGTAAAAGGGAGAATTACAAGATCTGAAAAAATATATCAATCCTGATCGTTTCAATAGTCAGATACGTTATGTCAGATATGCAGAGTAACTGCTAAAATTAGCAGTCTTTTCATTGTGCCAAATAGAAGATAGTTATCTTCCTTGTGGCTCTTCTTTTTTTTATTAAGGAATTTTTTATTCATTTTACATACCAATCACAGATCTCCCTCTCCTCCCTCCTCCCACCCCTCCTGTCTCCCACACCACCCATGCTCCATTCCCTCCTCCAACAAGGCAAAGTCTCCCATGGGGAGTCAGCAGAGCCTGGTACATTCAGTAGAGGCAGGTCCGAGTTCCTCCTCCTGCATCAAGGCTACATAAGATGACCCACAATAGACAGTGGGCTCCAAAGAGATAGCTCATGCACCAGGGATGAATCCTGATCCTACTGCCAGGGGCTCCCTTAAGCAGATCAAACTACACAACTGTCTTTCTTATGCAGAAGGCCTAGTCCAGTCCCATGGAGACTCCACAGCTATTGGTCTAAAGTTCATGAGTTCCCACTAGTTTGGTTTGGTTGTCTCTGTAGGTTTCCCCATCATGATCTTGATGCTTCTTGCTTATAGAATCCCTCTAATCTATCTTCGACTGGACTCCTGGAGCATGGCCTGGTGCTTGGCTGTGGATCTCTGCATCTGCTTTCTTCAGTTACTGAATGAAGGTTCTATGCTGGCAGGATGCTCACTGGTCTGATTACTGGGGTAAGCTAGTTTAGGCACCCTCTCCACTATTGCTATTAATATAAGCTGGGGTCATCCTTGTGGATTCCTGGGAACCTCCCCAGCACCTGGCCTCTCCCCATCTCCATGACATCTCCCGTCATCATGGTATCTCCCTCACTATTCCCCTATTCCATCCTTGTTCCAGCGTGACCATCTAGATCCCTCATGTTCTTATCCCTCATCCCCCACTCTCCATTGCCCCCCACCCCCAGTTTACTTATTGAAACCTCCTCTATTTCCACTTCCCAGGATGATCCATGTGTCCCTCTTAGGGTCCTCCTTGTTAGCTAGCTTCTCTGGAGCTGTGGGTTGTAGTCTGGTTATCCTTTGCTTTATATCTAGGACCTACTTATGAGTGAATACATACCATGTTTGTCCTACTGAGTCTGAATTACCTCACTCAGGATAATATTTTCTAGTTCCATCAATTTGCCTGCAAATTTCATGATGTCATTTTTTTTTTTTTTTTTTACTGCTGAGTAGTGCTTCATTGTATATATGTACCACATTTTCTTTATCCATTCTTTGGCTGAAGGGCATCTAAGATGTTTCTACTGATAACATCTTATATTGGGGAGGATTTGGAGCAAGGGGAACACTCCTCCACTGTTGGTGGGAGTGCAATCTTGTACAGTCATTTTGGAAATCAGTGTGGCAGTTTCTCAGAAAATTGGAAATCAAGCTTTCTCAATCAAGACCCAGCTGTACCACTCTTGGGCATATACCCAAGGAATGCTCAATCATACCACAAGGACACATGTTCAACTATGTTCATAGCAGCATTATTTGTCAGAGCCAGAACCTGGAAACAGACTAGATGCCTTGTGGCTCTTCTGAGGACTCTGTAGTTGGAATCACCCTTACAGCCTCTAGGAGGAAATCAACACATCTATTAAATTTCTAATGCAGAAGCTTGTTTTTGCAATTTCCAAAGATATCAAAAAATTAAGGCTAAATTTTCAAGAGAAATCGGAAGTCATCTTTAAGCAGCTGCACATTTTATCTCATGTCTTTCAAATTTGTTTTAAGTTCCTTTAAATTTACAGAAACTTATTGCTCAGCAACTTAAACAAGTGAGAGTAATTAGAATCTTTATGGTAGCCACTTCCCCAACTGTACTTATATCAGGACTACTCAGTTACATGGAAGGGCTGTTTAAAAGCATTTTGATTTAGAAATTTGTCATTATCTGATGTGGTGACATATGTTTTTAATTATTTAATGCCTTTAAAAAGTCAGGAAATAGGGCTGGAGAGATGGCTCAGAGGTCAAGAGCACTGACTGCTTCTCCAGAGGTCCTGAGTTCAATTCCCAGCAACCACATGGTGGCTCACAACCATCTGTGATGAGATTTGGTGCCCTCTTCTGGCCTGCAGTCATACATGCTGTATACATAATAATAAAAAAAAAAGGCAGGAAATAGAGGCATAAGGATCTCTGTTAGTTCAAGAACAACCTGGTCTACATAGTGATGTGGCTTCCAGTGAACCATGGCTACACAGTGAGACCTTACACACACACACACACACACACAACACACACACACAAAAAAAAAAAAAAAAAAAAAAAAAAAAAAAAGGAGGAAGAGAAGGAAGAGGAGCAGAATGGTCAGGAGGAAGAAGAGGATAAGAAGAAGTAGAATTTTCCATATCCTTTTCTAATATTCACCATCACAATTTTACTATTAAGACAGGTAATGAAGTCTTATTTCTATGGAAAAATAGAAGCATGTGAGGAAAAACCCACTTTGAATTTGCTTTCTTTCCTTTAGATATAAGTAAGAAAACAGCATGGAAATTGGTGCAGGAAAAATATTGGTGGGAAAATGATAATTCTAGACTTGATGTTGTGCACTGGGCATTATTGAAGTAAGGCATCTAATGTCTAATTTGATTTACATGGCACTCTTTTGAACCGTGCATTAAAAAATTCCTGAGATTTACTTGATCTTCCATCTTGAACAATCAAAGTAACATTTTATCCTTATTTTAAAAGAACTTGATTTAGTTTTACTGTAAGATTTTGTAAATGTTCATTTTCTAATTTTTGTTAAGGTCTTTACCTTCCAAGTTATTAAAGATAAATTTTCCTTAGAGTATCAAAATAATATTTATGTGTAATTCATATTTTTTACTTCAATATTCAACCCCAGACTGTGATTTGTATTGATGACAGCCACAGTAACTTCATCAATAAAATTACTTTAGCAATATCTCTATCTATGTAGAGGAAAATAATATTTCATAGATTCATTAAATTTTACAACACACATATTTCAGTTTATTTTGTTTTATGCATCTAAGCCTAAACTTAAGCTCAGTTCAGTGAGGACAAGAACCATTATTATATTCTTAGAGTTAGTTAAGTAGCAGAATTGAACTAATTCTCCATTCTGTCTAGTATAATAAATATAATACACTGACATATTTTTGGACCAAATTCTCAATCTTTCAAGAACAGTCTAGAAATATTTTTGGTAAAATGTTCAATCTTTTAAGAATATTATAGTGTCTAATTTTCCCATGTATGCTTTCTTTTAAAAATCATACAGATGTAAGCCTCTTCAGCTCTGAGAAAGAGATTGCATATTCATTAAACTTAATTTTAATTTTCTACTCAAATCACAGAAATATTCATTGCTGATTGATCCTTTAACAATATGTGTAATTGCTTATCTAGTACTTCATTAGGCTTTTAGTGGACCGCAGTTCTTCAGCTGCAGCTGAAAATTTCATTAAGATATTTTTGATGAAGCTCTTTTATACTTATATTGTCAGCACTTAGATTTAGGGTCACTGGTGCCTTCTTACACCTCTCTCTGTTAGTCACCACGGTCAATCAAGCACCAAAGCATTTTATTTCAGGCAACTTATGTTCACATTGCTCATAGCACTCAACAAAGTTCACTTTGCTTCTTCAATTATTTCTTATGTTTTTTATATGTTCAAGTTGCCCATGTTGGGAGAAAAATGCATCGTCCTATAGATAATGATTGTAAGGAATTTTCTGATGCCAACAGGTATTAATGGTGTATAAACATGCTATTTTAATCTATTGTTACATTTTATAGCTTAGAGCATGTTTTCTAGGAATACAAATACACAGATTTTGATCAAATCAATTGGCCATTCATGATTTACCTTTCTTAAATAATCATTAACTCAAGAATAAGGGACTCCTCTATTGAAAATTTTGACTAAAGTCATTTTTCTATAAGACTATATACCCGGTATTTTGGCCATGCTTTAGTGGAAGGCCTCCTATACCAGGGTGTATGAGAAGCACAAAGTAGACTTCAAGGATTTAAAAATGATAAAATTACGAAGACACAAAATTGGGTGGGTAAGAAAGCAGGGGCAAAAGGTGAATCATGGAAGAGCTGGGGGAAGAGGTTGAATTGTTTCAAAACACATCATGTGAAATTCTCTAAGGACTAATTAAAAATGATCGACTTCTGTGATGATCTTTGGACCTATAGTTCAAATGTCTGATATCTGGAAAAATGAGTGTAGTCTATCCATTCATGTTTTCCAACTTAACAACAACTCACACACTCACACATTCACACACACACATACATACCACACACCTCCCCCCCCCACACCTTGCAATTCTTTTTCTATGGTGCCATATGCACTCTTTGCTTTTATATTTCAATTTCTTAAACTCATTACTTATTCTACCTCTAATTTATAAACAACATCAATTCATGACTCCACTATCCCTCTACAATATTTTAGTTCTTTAAAATATTTTCTACAGTGCTTCTTACTTGTAAACTACTGAATAATATATTAATTTTAGAATATTTTATTTCAAATATTAATTTTCCTATTAGGTGTTATGCTATACACTGGAAAGATCTTATTCTCTCATATGTGAATTGCTTGTATCAGGGTTAGTGACCAACACCAAGTTTTTGATAAGTAAGTTACTGAAATTTTAATGAAAATTCCAGTGTTTTATGTGTTTCCAATTTCTATT
Source organism: Peromyscus leucopus (assembly GCF_004664715.2). Classification (NCBI taxonomy): domain Eukaryota; kingdom Metazoa; phylum Chordata; class Mammalia; order Rodentia; family Cricetidae; genus Peromyscus; species Peromyscus leucopus. Next base: position 59,853,933 of record NC_051072.1, read on the forward strand.
AACTTATATAATCCTTCATGACAAGACCTTAACTGTTTAAATTATTTGTCTTATTCTTACAACTTTTTAATGTATATAAATAAAATACCAAATAACATTGTACAGTTACAGGCAACATACTGAGTTAAAGATGAAAACATGAATATATAATGTGATATTCGATAAAGGCTCTGTCCCCATAGTATGTGATATAAAATATTTTGTTATAAAATCAATAGAAAGTTTTCATGGATAGATACTAGAGGGGGGAAAACATTACAGGTATTCAAATTGGAAATTATAAATATAGAGCAATAAAAATGAGATTAGTATACTGAAAAGAAGCAAGTAGGTATCGTTAGAGGGAGAACGTTGAACCAAGTAGGGTGAAACTAATATGGGTAAAGGGGACCAAGACTAGGGAAAACTATTGAATCTGACTACGATATTCTGTAGTGGTCAGAGTTTCTATTGCTGTGATAAAATATCATGAACAAAGGCAATTGAGAAGGAGAGGGTTTCATTTTACACTATCAGATAACAGAATGACAGAGTGAAATTAGGAAAGAATTGAATCATATCAGGACCCTGAAGATAGGCTCTGAAGTGAAGCCATAGAGGAATGCTGCTTATTTGTTGACTTATTATGGCTTGCTCAACTTGATTTCATTTATGGTGTATGTGTGTGTGTGCGTGTGTGTGTGTGTGTGTGTGTGTGTGTGTGTGTGTGCATGTTATGAGACAGGGCTTCTCTGTGTAACAGCCCTGGCTGTCCTGGAACTCACTTTGTAGACCAGACTGGCTTTGAGCTCACAGAGTTCTGCCTCCTGAGTGCTGGGATTACAGGAGTGCACCACCACCTCTCGGCTCTCAACTTGATTTCTTAACCATCCAAAATTACCTGCCCAGGCTTGGCACAATCCACTACTGGACTGAGATTTCCCACATCAATCAACAATTAAGAAAATGTCCCATAGGCTTGCTTATCGGCTAATCTTATGAAGGCATTTTATCAAGTAAGATTCCTCCTTTCTAGGTGTGTCTAGTTTTGTGTCATGTTGATCTTAGAGTTTTGGTTAGGGAGTAAAAATATGCAAATGTTACACATATTAGAAAAATACATGTGGATTTTATTTGTAATTTGACACATGGGATCTGAAATGAAATTTCCATCAAGCTACATATTTTAAGGATTGGTTTTAGAGCTCTGAACATACTAGGCAAGCACTATACCTATGAGCTACATACTAGGTCCTTATTTTACTTTTACTATTAGAGAATGCTTTACCTAGTTATCCATGCTAGCACTGAGTTCGCGCTGTAGCATTGTTCTGTATTAATTTTTATTTATCAAAAACTCTGTATAAGCTAACATTATTTATATCAAGTGGACAATACACATTAAAGAGGAGTCATCTTCTAGACAATTTACAGATAGAGATCCCCAGTAGATTGGGATGCATTCATGAGAAAACACACTACAATACAGGCAGTGGGGGATTTCTCATAGCTGACAGGGAAAAGTTTCAATAGCACATGTGTACTTACAGACAGAAGCAAATGATATTTTGGAGTCTGTAGCCTCGTGGCTTTGCCTAAAACTATGTTTCCCATCAGATAATTTTTCTTCTGGTGGGCTGACACCTTGAATATTAACTGCCATCTGCTGTTCTTATATCATGGCTCTTGGCAGATGATCAAGACTGAAAAACTTTCAGCCATATTAGCTAGAAGAAACAAAGCCAGCTAAATAAAGTGAGAGATAAAAGGGAGATATTAGACAGGCACTGAAGAAAAATTCTATATTCCACCAAAACTGGAACATTTAAAATAAAGGGATGAATATACACAAACATATACCCTAACAATGTTAAGAAGTAAGTAACATAAATATATTAAAAACAACCAGTGGAATAAAAGCAGTAATTAAAAATCTCCTAACTAAAAAAAGCTCAGGGACAGATGGATTCAGTGCAGAATTCTACCAGACCTTCAAAGAACAGGCCCAATTCTCCTCAATTTATCCTTTAAAATAGAAAGAGAAGGAATATTTCCAAAATCTTTTTATTAAGCTGTTATTATCTTGATACCACAACCACAAAAGAAAATTATAGAAACTGCTGAGGGCTGCAGAAATATGAAGTAAGAATTCAGCTGACTATGACAAATATCTATATCTAGAAGAAGCCAAGGGCATTTCCAGAGGATAAAGCAAAGTCTTAAGGAGTCTTGGTGATATTGGCTTTTGAATATTAGCCATTTCCTGCTTTGAATTTCTTGTGTGCTTTTCCATTCCTACAACAGTGTATTTGATCATTCATTGGACACTATTTCCCCTATACAATTGTGATATTTGGACATGTCCCCCAACTGTGACACAGACAAGACTTTCTTTTTCTAGTTTTTTGTTTCCACTTATTAGCATTAGACTCATATATCTGCCTTCTGTAATTATCTCCATTAGCAAGTATCCACGGCCAGGGCTTTCTCCAGACAAAAAGCATTTTATCTGAGATACCTCTCAACATGAAAGGACAAAATGCAGATAGACAAGCATTCCAGACTACCTGCTAGTCTCCTGAACTAAGGTAAATATCCATAAGGAGACAATGGTCAAGGCCAGGTGAATCTTAGGTACAAATCTTTACTTCTTGTGCAAATTAAGCTTACCCCTTTCTTCCATAGCACAAGTGTTATCTCTAGACTTCCCCTTTAACAATTTACTCAGAACAAAAGGGCTTTCACATACCAGGTGCATCAAGCTATAATCAGGCTTCCTAGCTCATTAGCTGACTTGCCCCACCTGACCACAAAGCAGTGGACCCAGAGAATGGAGGGTTGTATATGTATTTAAACTGGACTAGGGGAGAGAGATGTGGGGGGGGATGAAGATGGAAGGAACTTAGAATAATGAGAGGACAGAAGAGGAAGGGACAAAGAGGAGCTAAGCATGAGAACAGAATTGAAGCTGGGTAGAGAGATTTTGACTTTTAGAAGAATAAAGTGAATGGACTAAAGAGTTTCATGTATGTAGATTCATTCAGCATCCTTCAGATTAAACTGTCACTGGTAGCATCTATTCTGGAACTCTGGGAGAAGAGTATAGAGAGGCTGGACCCCAATAGTCTTCATTAAGAAATTTCTCTCCTAACACAGATGCAAAACTTCTCAGTAAAATACTTACAAATGGAAACTTAATATAGAAGAAGCTTCCCATAAATATTTATGAGTCTTTTTATATGAGGTGATCTAAGTGAAATTGCCAAAAAATGGGGTGATAGAGCCCCCAACTGACTTGTCAGTAAATGAAACTTTCAGTTCCAGAATTGAGTTACATCTGATTTAATTGTTGACTGTTTGAGTCCATGGGAATCCCCAAATAACCTATGCTGTTGGCAAAGTTATTGGTTGCTCTCCACAAACTGTTGGCAAATCCCCATTTTTTTCAAGACATCATCTACATAACTCATTGAACATGGAGGAGTCAACTAGTGCCTACATAAAGCTTTCATCACTATATTCCAGTGTCATTGGCACAGAAAGGTACTTTGCTTGCTACCAAAAAAAAAAAAGAAACATAAACACCAAGCCAGCCACAAACTCTGATCTACAATGGTGCCCTGCCTGTAAGATATACTAGGGTAATGGTGGGATAAAGCTTGAGGTATAGGTTTGAACCAGTGGTACAGGAAAGGACTTTGTGACTCTAATAACAGATATTAAGACTAACAACTATTAAACTGGACCTCATAATGTTGAAAGGCTTATATATAGCAAAGGACATCATTCAGACAAAATAGTAGCCTAGATAATGGGAAAATAGACTAAGCAATAATACATCAGATAGAAAGTTAGTATCTATAACACAGAAAAAACTAAAAGAACTGAATACAAGAACACAAATAGCCCAATAAAATGGTATACAGAATTATGCAGAAAGTTCTGAAAATTTGAAATACAAATGGACAAAAATACATAAGTGTTTAACAACCTTAGCCACTAGAAAAATGCAAATTAATATCATTTAAAGATTCATTTTGAACCACTCATAATGACCAAGATCCATAAAAATAAATGACAATTCATAATAACAGAGATACAGGTAAAGGGGAACACATTTATTGCTGGTATAGCACTATGAAAATCAGTGTGAAGATCCCCTGGGAATATGGGAATAGGTTTACCCCAAGATCTAGCTATACCACCCCTGGGCATATGCCCACAGGACTCTACATGCTCCTGCAGAGGTAGTTGGTTCATCAGTGATCATTGATGCTCTATTCATAACAGCCAGAAATTGGATAGAACTTAGGTGTCTACCAACAGATTAATGGATAATGAAAATGCGATATATCTATACCATGTAATATCATTCACCTGTTAAGAAATAAAATTATAAAATGTGCAGGTAACTGGATGGAGCTAGAGAAAAACCTCATAGACAAATATTTTATGTTTTCTCATATATTTGGGTGTTAGATTTTAAAATTTTGATGTGTGCACTACAATCTAAGTAATCACAGAGGTAAAGTACCAGACAAGGATCAGGAGGGGAGGAAAATTTCCCAAGGAAGGGGAGAGAGAATGCAGTTTTCTGAAGAGATAAAGGGAAAACTAAAATATGATTATTAAGAAGGTAGAGGATGAAAGAGAAGGGTAAAGGAGGAAAGACTGGGAGGAACAGCGAACACTAGTGGCCATTTGAAATGATATATGAGAACCTAAAATTTACAAGCCTCGTAAAATATACACATATGAAAGAAGTCTATATGGAGTCAACAAATGGGGGTAGACAATGCCTCAACTGGATATTGCATGCCATTAAATAAAGCCTCCAGTGCCAGCAATGAGTTACATCTTGTTAAATTATGGGCCAAAGAAGTCTCATGGAAGCCCTCAAATATTACAGGCTATTGGCAAGACTATTAGTTGTTCTCTACAACCTGAAGGTAAGGCCCTATTGCTGAAACACTTTCTTGTGTCATTGGAACATGGAGGAGTCAAGCTGGTCTCTAAATAGAAGCCTTACTCCTACTGATCAGCCATTCATGGCTTAATGTACTTAAATGTACTCGGTGTGCTGCCTGGGAAGATCTAAATTCTGCATCTCATTACAGTGAGTTGTCTGTATGCAAGATTGGTGCCTTAGTGGCATAAAGGTTATGGGAGTAATCAAGTACACTTTGGTTGGGATTAAGGTCCATTCCGTGAGATGGGACCTGTACCAGACACTGTTAAAGTGGTCCCAAAGCTGACATTAGATAAATTATGGACTTTGGGAAAAAATTCTATCCTTCTGCTTAAGGAACACAGAAATAAATGACTCCTAATGGCACACTGAAATATCTAGCTTAAATGCCTAGCTTAAAACCCATCAGAGGTTCTTATTACAGTAGATGAGAATTAGCAAAGAGACCTACAACTGGAAAAAAAATCTAGAAAGTGAGAGTGTGGAACATTCAGCATAGTTTAAAATATCTTTGTCAAATCCTTCCCTCAAGGTTCAGAGGTCCACACAGAAGAGGGGGTGGAAAGATTATAAGAACCATAGGTAAAGATTGACTCCCCCAAACCAGCATTTCCACAGACACAAAAGGGCTTATTGTTTGAACTCTTAGAGACTGTGGTAGTACACATAAGACCTACACAGGTTCAAGAAAAATGGGGTCCTCCTATAGAAAGAGGAAAGTGGGTATGGGATGCTACTCCTAACTAAGAAGCTATTTGCAATTGATATCTGTTGGAGAAGGGAAAATGAATTTTCTATAACAGAAGTACATGTTACCATGGAGGCCACATTCACCTAGATCTGGAGTTACAAAGGTTTATGAGCCCACCAATCTTGGATCTGGGAACTGAACTCTGGTGCTCTGCAAGGGTAGTATGAGTTCTAAACCATTAAGTCAACTCTCCAGACACTCAACAAAGCTCCTTAACAGTTAACACAAGTATCTATTTGTCCATTCACTTTGCATTAACCTCTCTCCATATCTATGCTACTTCCATGGATTTTTTTTCTCTGATCTCCTTTGCTATCTAGGTACCCTAGGCTACTGTAATCTGAGGTCTCTGGCAAACAGTGAGTATCATTACTTTTAATAAGTGGAACTATAAGAAAAGTTATAAGCACTTATTCTTCCATGTATTTAGTTTCTTGCATATATGTTATGTTTGTAGAGTGCATACATTTATATGTATTCTAGGTTACTTAACGTCATATGATAAGAGTGATAAACCTTAATTATTTAATAATAGCTTCTTGGAAAACATTCATGTCATTTAATCTACTTCTATGACAATATTTTATTGTCTCTATATCTTACAAATACCAAAGGGGATGCATGTAATTGATACAGATATACATTTTCTAATCCATTTTTTATATACTTCACGACCACAATAATTCTATGTTAGTTTATTGCACTCTGTTTTCAGAATGTACAGTGGCATATGTAGTTCCCAAGCTGCTAGTTTAGCATCTCCTTATATGGCCACAATACACTGAGAGGTCCTTTCTAGCTTGTAAAAGAAAATATTCCAGAGACATATATTAGGAATAGTGGTTAACATAAAGTACAAAACCTAGATGTAAAATCAGTTAAATGGTATTTAAAAAAAAATGCAGGAGAGTAAACTTTATGAAATGACTGATCTTCAATGGTCACATACTAAAGTAACATTGAGAACATGACTGTAAATAAATGAATAAGAAATAGAGTTTGACATTTGCATGATGAAATATGAAGCCCATGTTCAATAATTTCAGTGATCTCCTAAATATCATTCAGAAATGCTAGCTGACCTAAATTTCCATTTGGCTAATGACTTTCTCTGCAAAGCATATGACAAGCTGTCACAGCCACAACACTAGCAATACATCAATAGATTATACTGTTTGTACATTTTTTGTGTATTTTCTGAAGCAGTGGAATGTTCCCAGCTACAATAGAAACTGAATTAATACCTTAAAGAACCAAGATAGACTATTAAAATATTAAACATTCACATAATGAAAATATCATGGGAGGGTAATTTTCTTAAATAAAGAACATTTAAGTGTATCCCACAAAAATTCTTATTTGTCACTTTTGGTGCTTAACAGAATCACCTTAAGAAGTCTATAAAAAACATTTTGTAATGAAGTATGTAGAAACCTAAGAGGATTTTTCATAGGCTTTTAAGCTTTCTTTCTTCCTCATTGCCTGGGTTAAATCCATTATTAAACACTACTAATATATTTCTTTGGTATCTACTAAGGATTCCTCCATAAGAAAAGATGGATAGTGCACATACAAAGGAGAAGAAAAAAAAAGCGTTTTGGCATATGTATTTCATTATTCAGTTGAAATTCTGTGTGTTGAAATTGTCATTAGTTTGTATATTTGGATAATTATTACTTATGCATCCTACACATGGAAAGACATGGCATTTAATTTTGGCGTCAACAAACGTTTTTATTTTGCGTAGGAAATCAGGGCAGAGTTGGTGAATGTCTTTTGTTAAAAGGAAGTGGTTTTACAACAAAGGAAACAAAAACAGCTTGTTAGCTCCTTTATAAGGAGAGCTATATTCCAAAGAGATAGTATCAGTACATTGAAGAGCACTCCCATGATAATTGCAGGACTCTTCACAATAGCTAATAATTGAATTAATGTGTCATCCAATGAGTAGTGAGTGAGTTGAGAACATACAACATGCATACTCAGTTAAATTCTATTCAGGTGAAAAAAGGACAAAACATTATAAGCAACGACGTGGGCAGACCTATGTCTAACTAACAGGCCATAATGCTGTTATATAAGAAGGCACAGAAAGGTACATATTGAATATTCTTGCTGAGATGTCAGATCTAAACCATTGAGCTTACAGAACAGAGAACATCATAGCAGCAATGGCAGGTCACTGAGTGGAGGAGAGAGGAGGAAATACAGACAAGACTGGTTAATGTCTAGAAAGTCACAGACAAGCAGGAAGGTTGCATTTTTGTCTTCTATCACACAGAGAGGTGCTGTGTTTAATAATACAATAATGTTTGTGTAGCATGAATCTTAAAGAGTCTTATTAATAAAATCAAACCTGAGGCCAGGTAGTGGGGTGAATGCTGGTAGATCAGATGCAGAACAAGCCACAGCTATCTCACCTTGCCAATTCCTCAGCTGGTCTTGCTTCCTCAGACTGGAAGCCTCTGAGTCCTCATCTAGAATGAATCTCAGCCTAAACTGTGCTGCTCCAAAGCCTGAAAGCTTAACCAGTCAAATGCTTAACCAGCCAAATACCACTAGTTTCTGATCCTCACGCCTTATATACCTTTCTGCTTTCTACCACCACTCTCTGGGATTAAAGGCTTGCTTTCTGGGATTAAAGGCGTGATGAGTCACCATGCCTGTCTGTATCCTTGAACACATGGATTTCTGCCTCTGGAATGCTAGGATTAAAGGCGTGTGCTATCACTGCCTATCTTAAGTATCTAGTGGCTTTTCTGTTCTCTGACCCCAGATAAGTTTATTAAGGTACACATATTTTGGGGAACACAATACCACCACATGTTTGAATAAAAATATCATAGAGAAAAGATATTTTGCATCTTCATTACCAATAAATGACTGTTGAGGTGTTGCATAATCCTAAATAATCTGAGTTGATTCCTAAGCAATGTGCATACAATATTCTGATACATAAACTTTCTCTGACCATAAACTCATTAAAAAAATACTTTACAGGTGCTAGTTATGCACTCACAAGTAGAGTCAGCTGAGTCTCCCTGTGATTTAGAATTAGGCAATTTTCATTCTTTGTCATTTATAATTTCAACCTTCTCTTGGTTTGGTTTCCTGTCCCTGCTGATAGCTACATACCCGATCATTTCCTTTGTCTTTGTATGCAAACTTCCTTATCTTTATTCAGAGACTTAAGACCTGTCCCAGTAGAGGCTTTTGCCCAGCCTCTAAATGAAAGAGCCAATGAAGTCAAAGAAGGTGTTTTGAGTAGAGAATCCAGCAACATGTAACAGGTGTACACTGAATGCCAGGGATTTGTGACAGGAAGAGGGGCATATGGATTCAGAAGTATGCTTCCCGATGGCTGAAGCTAATTTGTACATGTAGAATTGTCAGACTTCTGTTCCTTTTGTTCCTGCAAGGAAAACCCAAGTCAAGGTGCAAATCATTGAAGTCCTATTTTCTATTTAGAAAGGTTAAGGGAGTTTCCCATATCACGTACTGTTCTGAAGTTGTCTATTTAATATTCTAGTCAGAATTCCACTTTGTAGGAAAGCTCTTCTAAGACAAAACAAAACATAAAAACCTAGGAAAACATCACATATGGTAAGACAGAACTTAAAAAGACACCCAAATTAGTTTAGATGGAGTCAGACATCTATTTTTATGGTAATTTATGAGTCCAAGTAATGTCAGATACATCTCTAATCACAGTCATTTTGCACTCGAAAGAAGTGAGTTACAAAAGAATAAGGACAGTTGCAAGTCCACTTGGCTGGCTATTTGTGAAGGTCAAGGATAAAGTTGGTTCTCTATTACTACAACCCAGTATTATTTCTATTGTACCATCATGTTCTTGTTTTGTCAATTCAATACAAATAATATTCCAAAGTGACATAATTTTGTTGTGTTGAAGTATCTCTATCATTCCTATTACTGTTACCTGAAGTTACAAGAAAATTATAAGCAATGCTGGGTCTCTGTACCTGCTTAGGATATGTTGTGCACATGCGTGCAGGCATGTGTGTACATATAGATGGTAGAGGATGTTAGCTGTCTCTCCACCTAATCTTTGGAAAAAGGGCATCTCACTGAACCTTGTGCTCATAGATTGAAGACCCTGGATAACAAACAAGCTCTGGGGACCCACCAGTCCTTCCTCATGCTAGGTTTACTTACAGTGACTGTCATCATGCCTTGCTTTTTTACATTGTACTAGGGATATAAAGTCAGTTCTCATTCTCCCGCAGCAGAGACTTCTGGACCGAAGCACTCATTCCATTCCAAAAAACCTTCTTATCTTAGAGACTTCAAAGAAAGTCTTCTAATGCTAGCTTCAATGGGACAAAAATCAAAGTAGCAGCAGGGCTTCCTCTTTCCTGGATGCTCTAGGCACAACCCATTTCCTTGGTTCTTACATCTTCTAAAGGCTGGCCACAAACTTTGTTTGATGGTCCATTTCTATATCCAAAGCCATCAAGGGAAGGTTGACATCCTTTGCATCAAAACACCCCAAAATACTCCCATCATCACTCCTTGCCATGTATTACCAAAGCTTATTGACATTCCTTTTGGACCTACCTGTAGACTCCAGGACAATGTTTCCATTTTAAAATAAGCTCACAACAACCCAATGTCATATGCAATATCAAATTCTCTTTGTAAGAGTTTCCTTATTTGCTGTTGATGAGATTTCACTTCATATTATACTTATGTTACAAGAATGGTGATACTAAGTAAAGAAACTGTGAAGGACATGTCATTTATGCCTGAAACTCAATGTAGTGTCATTATTACCAGTTATGATGAGAAATTTGGAGGATGATTTTTGATCAGATTAATATTTAATGATTTCCAAGTACCAACTATTGTTTTTTGTGTTGTGGGTGAGTCTCACGAAACCAGTTGAAAGCCATACAGGAGTGCAAAAGAGGATATTCTCAAATCTTAAAATGCATTGACTCAATCAGTTTTCCCACTGTCCAGGCTGCCAGAATTTGGAATGGGTCTCTACCTTCGGTTATCCTGGATCTCAAGTTGGTTGGTACCCAACACACACTTAACTAACTACCCTCTAAGATCTCATGAGCCTCTGCCATATTCACTCTGCTTCTCTAGAGAGCCCTAAGTAACATGAGTATCCTTGAGTCTACAGCTAAATATGATTTAATTCTCTCTTTATATCAAACTTTGCTTGTTATTTCTTTATTCTACATTTTAATACTCAGTATTATCTTACTTTTGTAAATGTTCTTTTGTCTCATTTCAACCATAGCTTCCATTCCTATTTTGCTACTTATCAATACTAATTTACTCTTTATTCTAAATGAAGCATGTATTATGTAACAAGTTTACTAGGATCATTAGTACTATTGTTGTTGCTTCTGACTCTCAATCACCCAGAACTACTTAACCAGGAATTTCTATAGTGTAATTTCTAAACTAAATTTTAAATACTGTCATTTTTAGGTATAAATTATTCTCTAGAACTGTAACTTTTTAGTTCTTGTCCTTGCTATCAGAATGTAGTAATAAAAAATAAAAAAAGTGATACTATTTCACCATTGATAATATTTAGTTTATATTATTTAATGATTCCTAGGATTCTCTGCAACCCTAATGATAGAATTAGGTTAGGAAGTAGTGTTTACACAAAAGATAAATGCAAAACAGAGTGTGGATCTAAAAGATAACTGCTACCCCTTGTGGGACTAAACCCCTGGTGGCAAGAGGGAGATTCAGAAATAGATTCCTCAAAAGAAGTTATTTTTGAACTACATTTGAAGGGGAAGGAATGCTTACTAAAGAAAGTCTGCATGTCCTAGAAGCCATGTTCCTTGGTAATTCTGAATAGTTTGATTTTTCTCTTTTTAGATTTATAACCTTTGTGAAGGGGAGAAGGGTTATATGCCTATGCAGAATTATGTGCTCCCAACATGAGTCCTAGGTAAAAAAAAAAATGTTATCAATAATGCTGAATAAAGAAAAAAATGTTTATTCAGTTTCTTTAAAAATTCCATTTTAGTGAGTGATCTATTACATTGTTGAAATTTAATAAAGATGAACCTCTTTCAGATTTTTCTCTCCTTACTTGAGGAGAACTATTTCTCTATTTGTACATGTGTAGGGAGAGACAGGTAATTGTCTGGGTGACTTCTCATAACCTGAAGCAATAAGACTCATGACACAACGGAGGAGAGTAGTGAGCTCTTTGACTTCTAATTTATGTTTCCTACAATGTGACACTCAACTATAGGAAAGAAGCTCTACATGAATTGAGGGTATTTCTTTGAACTAAAACAAGTTTTTCTTTTCTATATCAACACCTTCCCTACAGGGTATTCTGAGACCTGAAAAGGAAGGCTCTTTGCTAAAGCTGTGACTGCTAACACTTCAGCAGGCATATTAACTGCCCGTGGGAGAGCTATTTAATTTGAATACTGTCTGAACAGGGGTGGAAGATTATATGTAACCCCCATTATTCTATCAATAAAAGCTCTATTACCTTTAAGTTCTGAAAAGCAAGACCTCTACATTCAAAAAAATGCCAGTTGTCAGGAAGATATAGTCAGAAGCAGCTAACAAATATTAGAGGAGACTTATTCTCTATGAAGCCAAAGAGAAAGGAGACAATGAAATTGAAAACCCATTGATTGTAGAAATAGAAAAATAATAAATACTTTATGAAAACGATATTAAAACTTATCTTGGGAACTATTAAATTTCAATTGAAAATACAAGATGAAAAGAAAATTTCTAGTATTTTAGCTACAACTCAATGAATATAATTTTCTAATTAACAGGGAAGAATAAGATGAAGTACTTTAACACATGAAAGTCATGTATAACAGAATATTGAGTTCAGAGGGTCTGTGGCAATGGATATGTGATGACTCAGAATGAATGAATGCCTTAAGTTCTACGTGAGAAAGGACTCATTATCATTTTATGTGCCACATTCCAGTACAGAAAACAGCATGCTCTCATGTGAAAATAGAGAAACCTAAACATTATTAGCAATGTGCTTCTGTGTCTATCACAGTGTGTTTTCATTTGAAATTACGCTCAGTGAATTAGGATGAGATCTTTGTTTTATTTGGCATTCCAGAAAATGACTAAGTGATGGTCTTACTGAATTAAAAGGATTAAGCAGGGTTGTGTACATTTTCAGTCACTCTGGGTAAATAATTTTATATTGATACACACATTTAAGGGTGCCAACTTATTGGTTACAATAATTAGTAACTGCAAACTAAATATTCTTAGAAAATGTCATGATATCTCAAAGATATAACAATTGTACTCATTTAGTTGAGAATGCACAGTCTACATTTAAATGTTACCAAGATTATATCTTTAGCCACAATATTTGACATCAAACATGTACTAATGTAAAAAGGGTCAAGTTTTTATAAAATGCAATGAACAGTAAAGGCATCCTGCCCAGATCCCTTTCACATTCTTCTACATCAGCCTACCCTTGATCTACCTCCAGGTTGATACTGTACAATGTGTACAGTCACTCAAATGAGAAACTCAAAAATACATGCCCTTTACTCCATTTTCTCCATCATGTAGCCAATTCAGTTACCAATTGATCTTCTGAATACTTTTCAATTTTTTTCTTACCTCTTCATCATTATTATCACTATCCTTCTTAAAGATCAAAGACTCTTTCTCTGAACTATATAAATATTTTTTTATGTACCTGCTGTAGCTTCTAACCATTTCTTCTCCAATATATCCCTCCAAGTACTGCCACATTAAAAAGAAAACCACATCTTGAATCTGAGTCTCCTTAAAATGTCATTGTTTGTTATGTATACATTTTCAGTAGAAAAACTTTAATGCTGCAACTAACATATTTACCTGGACCCTCTATATACCTTGAATCCAGTTATCTCAACCTATTATCTGAAATTAAGGATCTACTGATATGGTTTGTCTACTCTAACTTCCACACAGTCATGTCATATTGTATTCAATCTTGATGGCTTCAAATCTCGATGATCAATGTGCTTTTATCTCTACTTCTCACCTTGAAAGTTCTTTAAGTTTTATGGTGTGTATTTGTCTGAAAGTGCAAGTAACATGGATCTATTAGTAGCTATTTGTGTTGTCTTTTCGACCTAATATCAGTATTTAGTGTTTTAAAACCTTGAAGTAACTATGAAAAAGACATTCAATGCATTCCCAAATAAATTAATATAATTATTGTATCTTACTTTGAAATAGTATAGCAATTTCTAAGAATATTTGGTTTACAGTTATTGTTTTGTATCCAAGAAGAAGTTGAAGCTTAAATTTTAAAATGATAAATGTTCTAAATTGATAGGTTCATTTAAGGCTTCCAACTTATTTGTCTCCATGAAAGAGCTGAAGCTTATACATCTAAAGCAAAAAAGCAATAGTAGACAAGTCTGATTTTTAAAGCTATTTTAGGCTTTAAAAAAAGTTATTTTGATATTTAGAGATGTTCATCAAGCACTCTGAGAATAGCAAATTAATTGAGAATTTATAAGCCTGATTCATTTTATCAAACTCTTCATCCCTTCATATTTATTCTGAGAATAACAGTTAGGATTTTTAGATTTGGCCATTATATCATCATCAAGCAACAACTGGTCAAACTTAAAACCAAATCAAGCAAAAAAATATCATTTAACAATAAAATTACCTAATAATGTAAAAGCTTGAATTCCTTTTCCAAGTCCCAGTAAGTCAGTAATTTACTGAAATATTAAAAGGAATCCAGAGCCACTGCATAAAACAGTGTTTTGTTAACTGGCCCTGGATTCAAGTACTGTATTACACATTTTTCCATCGTTAAATTCTAAAAGGAAAAAAATTGCATCAAATAATGCTAGAATACTTAATGACATAAAATTCCTAACATTAAAACATAATACCTTCTGATTTATCCTGTTTCTGTGCCATCAAATGTTAAAGATATTTGGATACAAGATCACAGCTTATAGAACCGCACTTAGGTTCACATGTTCGTGTGTTGTTGATACCTTGATTTGTTTTGGACATTATGATTGTTTTTATCTCAGCAATGTTATAATTTATTTAAGTAAAAGACAATTGTCTGTAGGGTTGATACGAAGGTGGCCGTTAGAAATTAAGTCCTTTTAACTAGGTTAATTGTATGTAAACCTTTACTACTTTACTGAGAGATTCACTAAGTGATGCCAAAATGACCTGGAGAAGATGATAAGATCCCTTAAGCACTTAAGAATGCAGTAGATTTGAATCCTGATGAAAATTCAGCCTTCTTGTTTAATCAGTAAGATCAAAATTTAGTTTACATTTATTATTTATTTTGCTAATATTATTAGAATAATAGTGCATAAAAGAATGAGTTTCCTCCAATACAAATTTGATCCATTAACCTGAAAGGACTTAAACTCCCAGTGAGAAACCAAATCTACCTCAATCAAACAGTTCACTGAAAGGCAATGTTGATTTATGCCAATAACTTGATACTCTCTGTTAGGCAGATGCATCATGAGTCAAAGATGATGTTTAAAATTTGTCCTGAACATAGTTGTATTTGTATATAAAGACATTTTGACAGTTTTCTATGTTACTCTTTCTGAGCATTGACGTTTGCACTGGGTAATAGCCACTCTTTGTTACCCCACAACTACTTGAGAGCAATTGAACTAAGGCCTTTACCTCCACAAAATATGTAACAAGGATTTTAACACTGTCATGAGACTAAGTATTTATTCTAACGTTCCCAACAATTAGTCAGCAAGTCTTTGAACCTCCCACAAGGGTAACATTTATTTCAATGCCTTTTTTTTATAGGGAAATATACCGGTATCACTCTGAAGCATTTTTAACATGAGGTACTACAAATAACTTTTAATTTTCTAGTCACCAAAGGGCCATAATAAAAAAGACTGGCTATGCTTGAGAGGCTTTTCAAGGTTATGATATCACTAACCAAACACCAAAATGTAAGATGCAGAAATCTCTGAAGAAAATGCCAGTATCTTTCAGTTTTACTTTCTGTTGTGGGTCTCTAGGAAGGCCCTGGGTGTCCTTGGCACTCTTCTGTATGGCTCTTTCTGCAGCTCTAGGCATTTTGCTAAGTACAGTTTTTACCTCTATGAGTGTGCAGTCATAAACAGTCTGTGGAAGGTGACTGGTTTTGGTTGTTTACAGTTAGAATTCAGAACATGCAGAACTCATAATTAGAATAAATGCTTATTGGTTTTTATGTGCTTACGGAATAAGTGAATGTGATAGTTTAAAATCAGTGTCAAGTAAATTTTCAGCAAAAACTCGTTGGTCTATGACTAATGTCTGATTTTACTGGAAACTATATTATGATTCTTAAAGCACAGTGATTTGTAGAATTTCAATTTACTATTTATTCATAGAAGTTCAATTCCATTTTAGCATGAAAATCAATACAGCTGACTGTTGAAATTTTAACAACTTTAAAGTAAAAAATAGAACATGTTTCACGATTTAGTGTGGTGTGCATAAGTGCATATTAATAGTATATTCAAATACAAAATGAAAGTATGATAGTCGCTGTGAAAGGTTTATGCTAGATTATGGTTCATTGCTAATGAAAAACAGATAACATAAAAATATTACACATAAATTTAAGATCAATCTATTTATATTATCAGAACAATAGAGTGAGGTGTTTTTTTGCCTTTTGACTTTCATGGCCATAAGCTAGATTTTAATCTAATAGCTTCTGATTTATCCTATTTCTACGCCGTCAAATATGAAAGATGTTTGGATACAAGATCACAGCTTATAGAATGGTACTTAGGTTCACATATAGAGAAGATGGTCCCAAATTCAGTCAGTCAGTCCCTTACATTTTTACCCAGCTAGCTATTCATAAATTGAAATGAACATCCAATATTAAATCAGGTAATTAGGAAGACAATAATGACACATGCCTGTGATCATGGTACTCTGGAGACTTAGACGACAGAATTGACATGTGTTTGTAACCATGCTAGATTTCATAGGGGATTGCAGGAGAGCTTGGGCTTCAGTTAACCCTTGCATCAAAAGACAAAAGGGAAAAAAAAGAAGAGGAGAAAGGAAGAGCAAGAGAGGAAGTATTAGTGGTTATTCTTTAATGACTTTTATAAGCTTATGACTGTTTCACAGTACAATGTCAAAAATGCTTACAAAGTGAGTGGACATGTGCATATATGTGTCTCCTTATCTGTTTATACACATACACTTGATGTACAATGACTCATAATAGTTACAAATTAGAGTGACACAAACATGATGTTAGGTACTTCATATGGAACGACTGAAGGCTCTTCTATGCAGAAAACTATAGTTAATATTTGGATATGAAATTCATAAAGATGTAATTTACAGAACAGGGCAACCCTGTCCTTGTTTCACAAAATTCTTTCAAGAATTTTCACAGTTGTGCTGTGTTCCTACCTGTACAGCAGGAAATCTTAAGTCATATTATGACTCATATTATGACTTCTCTAAAACTGGATTTCCTATCAGTCATAATGGTTCTAAATAGCTTAAGTACTTTCTATACAGAAAGAGTAAAGGTTGAAAAACACTTGAAAGAATTTAGGATTTATCAGTCTGCTATTTTTGACGATGAGAAATCTTCAACATGATTGTGAGGCAAAGTTCATTTAAAGATGTATGTCATGAACTAAAGCATTGTCACAGTTGACAGCCAATTATTAGTGTCTGTGTGAAGGAACATGTTATGTATACCATTTTGACGATTTCATTGCGTATAAATTACACACAATATTTTATTTCATATGAAGTGTTGTCACTGAAGCCTCACAAAATGAAAAAAACGGCCTTGCACAGTAACAGCAATAGATTGCACAATTTGAACAGAACTGCAAATAACAGTAATTTGAAACTTAAGAAAGCCAGAAAGGTGTTAACCTCAACCTTTCTCAAGTTGATAATGTGAATAAGCTCACCTTACTGTTCTCAATTTCATCATTTAATATATTAGTGACTTTCCTTGTTGTTTTGACAAAATGCCTGACAAAAGCAACGTAATAAAGGGAGGGATTCTGTTCATTTACAGTTTAAGAAGGTGTACAACATGTAGAGGAGGCATGGGGGCAGGAGCATGAGGTGGCTGCCCACATTTAGTCAACAGTTAAGCAACAGAGGGCCAACAGGAAATGAGGCTGAGCTGTGAAACCACAGGGGTAGATAGTATCCAGTGACTCACCACCACAAGGGAGACTCAGTTCCTTCTATAATTTTCCCAAAGACCACCATTAACTACACACTAAATATTCAAACACATGAGCCAGTAGAGAAACATTTCACCTTCAAACTATAACAATTGACAAGAAATAGTGAGAGAAATTAGACTATCCCTTGTACATATTGTTATCATTATTAAACTATTTCCACCATAATTGTTAATTATGAAGGTGGTAAGAATTTAAAGACCAGAGAGTCATCCATCAAAAGGTATAGCCACCTCTCTTCTCTTTTGTGATGGATATCTCATTTTCTAGACTGCAACCCAGTGACCTAAGTGAAGCCCTTCTGACCACATTAATGCATTTTTCATTACTGAGTCCTAATACAGCAAAAGAATGAACATAAATCCAAAGCCTATGAGAATCTGGCCATCTAAGCATTTCTGTTTTTCATTGTACACTTCCTTCCAAGTTTAAAAATGCTTTTTATACTTTGATATCATATCATCAAAAGAATAATTAACTAACTTAAGTGGAGGCAATTTGAGAATGACAATATATAAAGCAATTATTTAAGATGATTTCCTGAGCCTGTTATGAGGCCACAAGTTGTTTATCTGAGGTGGTATTGTGCCTGATATTATTATTTATTATTATTTTCTTTGTCCTCCTGCAGGCTGTTTTTTCATATTTTCAGAAAACTGTCTTAAATGTCTTACATTAACACTAACCCTTGCTAGACATTAACTGTCTATACAGAGACAGCAGATGTACATCATAGATCAAGAAAAAAATGTCTTTCTATGTATAATAACTTGTCTGTTAACCTAATGCTTTACCACACTGATATGACATTATTATTGATGCTTATTTTGTTTTAGCAACATTTTAGAATACGCTAAATATTTGAAATTTAAAGATATCTCAATAAAAGAAAGCTTGAGAGATTGTGATTCAAATTTTGAGGAGCAGGATATTTATACATTTGTATTTCAACTATTTGCTTCTCCAAAGTCTTTTTGCCCACAGATCACTAGGAAAACTAGCAATGTTAAAGCATATAGGGACCTCTCTTCAATGGAGAAAAAAATACCTGTTTACCCAGAAAGCTGCAAGTGAGTATTGTTAATGACCTGGTGACTTTTGTGTAATCTGTGGAAACAGATCTCACCTACCTTTTTCCATAGAGTCAGACCTCACCCAAATGCCCCAGGATGTTCATAGCTGAATCTCCCGTCCTAGTTCCAATTAATAGAACCCATCCATAGGGTGATGCCACATGTATTTTATAGCTTGCTAGCCTATAGTCTATTTTGGTAAGAGGCCATGCTAGGTTCTAGGCTGTTTAGCTCTAAAACCCACCATTAAGGTCACGTGTACTTTGCAAAGGCATTTCAATGTAGTCACACCATAAGCTTTATTTTGTATCTGGAATTGGAATGATTGTTGCCCAGAAAACTGGAATGGGAATAATTGTTGCCTAGAAACTTTCCCCCAAGTTCTACTGTGTTTTAAATATGCTGACAATGAGCTTCCCGTCATTAAACTCCTCGAAGTCAGATCCAGGTCAACAAAGTCAATCTGAACTAAGTTTTCATTCTCATCTCTTTGCAGGTTCACTTTCCCGTGTGGACGCCTGCAGAACTCACCTCATTTATATGCGTACTCACTCTATGCCCTGTTCATTTGCTCTTATATAAGAACTTGATTAGTATGTTACATTTGTTAAAATATGCTATGGCATCAAAAACAGAGGTTTAAGAAATAAGGGACACATAACTATTTATGCTACTTTATAAAGAAATCCATTTTAAAATATTTTATATGCCTTTGAAGTAACTTATTGGTGTAATTATTAAGGCCACTCCACATCCACATAGTTAAAAGATTTATTTAATGGCATAACTTACAAATGAAAGGATAGGTAGGTCGCAGAATCTGGGGAAGGTGTATCACAATCCAGCAGTATTCTCTGGAGCTCTGCTTGGTCAGCCTCCACCGTCCAGGGTCCAGGAACAGAGAGAGAGAGAGCTGACCCATTCAGATCTCGGGTCTCTAGGGTCCTCCTCCCTTGGCCCCGCCTTGTAGGCGTGACAGTTGCCGAAGCCTCAATGGGGGTTGGAACTTCCAGATCAAAGCTGGAATGGCTACCTACTACATCTCCCCCTTTTTGTCTAAATAAGAAGGTTCTAACCTAATACAAGACTATATACAAAGGAATGGTTATTAAATATTGTCCAGGAATAATGAGGGATAATGACCTAGATAAGATGGAACTACAACCAATGCAAACAATATCAAGCAACAAACACATACTAAAATCCAGAGAAGTATAGAGCATAGATAAATGGCATGTTATAAAGATCATTTTAAAAGGTGTCTTATCCTAAAGAACCTGAATTTAATACTTAATATGTTATATCTAAGATATTATATATACTAAGTTGTAACTATAACTGCTAGTTTTCAATCCCATCAAAGACCTGAGAAGGAACATAATGGTACCTGAGAAATGGTAGATGGATGCAAGCAACTTTCGGGAATCTTGCAAGAGTAGACCAAGACAGCTGGAAGCCTGGACAGTCACCTGTTTGTTTGTTAGGTTCTGTGTAAATGACTAACACAATGGTTCCCAAATCTATAGCAACATTTTTCCTTCTTTTTTTCTTCCTTCCTTCCTTCCTTCCTTCCTTCCTTCCTTCCTTCCTTCTTTCCTTTCTTTCTTTCTTTTATTTTTTTTTAACATTTTTCTTTTACCAAATAAACAGTTAATAAAATCCACATGTAGAGTGGAATGTGTCATTAATAATATTGACTCCTGCCCCAGTGTATGTGGAACAGTCAATTCCCAAGCTCACATTAATCATTGATAAACTGGTGGAAAACGATAGCTTGTCTCATGGGGTAGCTGTGAAGGTGAAATGAGACAACGCCTGGATAGCTTAGAGTATAGACCTTTCTAACCACTTAGAATAATAGCAATGTTGGTCCCACATGATGAGTGACTCAGATTGAAGTATTTCAAGTCCCAGTCTCCCACCTTTAGCCATGTACCCTTCTGGTACTGTCAATGGTTTAGAAGATGAATTTCAAATACTGTCTCCGACACATTTCACAGTAAATTGGAGTTTTATCTGTGATCCAGAGGATACATAAATAAAGGGTAAGTGTTTTTCAAAATGAGTGTTAGATTCTTACCAACTATCATATTAAGACAATCAATCAACGTCATCTCTCTGGTTACTGTGACCCACATTCATGTGAAACTGTGGAGTTACTGTGCAATAGAGATTCACCATTGAAAATAGTTCCCTCCTCACACACAGTAGCTGCTACTGGTGGGAAACAATCTACATTTAAGCCCTAATGTGAAATAAAGAGCAATATTAAATATTCACTAGATAGTGTAGAACTCCAGTCAGCCCATGGATATCTGCTACCATTTTATAGTTTTAATCTTAACTCTTAACCTATTTTCTGTTAAACTTTGATAAAGGCTCATTCATTTTTTCCTGTTTTGAACTATCTCTTTAATCTGTGAAGCATGCTTTATTTTAACATTAACCTAATCTATTTTATGTTTTTTATTGAATTTATTTCTGTCAGTTTCATTCACCAAAATCATACCTCATATACTCTAGGTACATTTAACATTTTATTGTGGAAAACCCTTGAAACTCTCAGGAATGCTTTTGTTTGGGTAAGCACGTCTTCTATGCACCATTTTACTTATTTCAGATGATTTGTAGTCACCCTTGATAATGGCATTGTTCTGCATTACATTCAGCTTTATACATCAGGGCAACTCTACTCTAAAACGTCTAATTTACCATTCTAGAGATACCAGAGTCTACAGGGATACTTCTAATATGAAATTTCAAATTCTGTAGAGAAAACCTACATGGATTTGTGAAAAGAAATTCAGAATTATGCATGAGAGTTGGAAATCACTTTTTTGCATATTTGTAGTAAATCTCCAACAGAATTTGACTGTGCAAAGTAACATGAAAATCTATTTTTAACTGAATAACAAATCAAATACATTGCAAGAAGTACACAAAATCCTAATTAAACCCTCATGTGCTCTGTGACTACCTTTTCATGGGTGACATTTGTGAAAATAATTAATTTTTCATTTCACAAGACACATAACTGCGAAAGTTCTGAAAACTACATTCAAAGTTATGGTCTGAGGGAAAAAGAATCTTAAAATTGAATAGCATTGTTAATTACATGGTTGAAGACACTGAACATTTTACCTTAAATGATCTGTACACTTTGAAAGATAAATTCATAACTTCTCCCAAGACAATTTATAAACATAGGAAATTAAAATGCATTTGTTCAATAAAACACAAGGCATCAACACTGTGGACAACCTGAGAGCAAGCAACATGAAGAGCTGAAGGGACTGAAGATAAAAAAAAAGACCTAAGGGTTGTGGCTGGAATTGAAGAAGAGAAGGCCATCACTAAAGCAGAAGACTTTGGGTGCAATTTACTAAAGGCTCCTGAGGAGTCAAGACTTTGTGTTCATTTCATTCTCAGGAACCTCACAACAATGATGCTGAGCAACAGAACTCTGTCACTAGCTTATGAACCAGCTTCCCAACAGGCAGGACCCTAGTATTCTTGTCTACAAAGTTCACTTTGGGCCAAAGCCAGGGGATTAGTACCTTTCTCTGCTGGACCAAAGAGATTTTGTCAAATGATTATAGGTACTACAGTTGACTTTCCATGAACAGCAATTTAAGCAAAGCAAACTCCTAGAAGACTCATACAAAGCAAAGCAAACAAACAAAATGAGTTTTAAAAGGTGGAAAGCTCGGTGACAGGTATGGAACTATTTGCAGCCTTCTACATGTTGACATGCAGTTATGCCAGCACCATTTGTTGAAGATGCTTTCTTTTTTCCAATGTACAGTTTTGGCTTCTTTGTCAAAAATTATATGTTCATAGGTGTGTGGATTAATGTCAGGGTCTTCAATTTGATTACATTGGTCCACATGTCGGTTTTTATGCCAGTACCAAGCTATTTTTATTACTGTAGCTCTATAGTAGAGCTTGAGGTCAGGGATTGTGATGCCTCCAGAGGTTGTTTTATTGTACAGGATTCTTTTGGCTATCCTGTGTTTTTTGTTTTTCCATATGAAGTTGAGTATTATTCTTTCCAGGTCTGTGAAGAATTGTGTTGGTATTTTGATGGGGATTGCATTGAATCTATTGATTGCTTTTAGTAAGATTGCCATTTTTACTATGTTAATCCTGCCTATCCATGACCATGGGAGATCTTTCAATTTTCTGACATCATCTACAATTAATTTTTTCAGGGACTTAAAGTTCTTGTGCAAATAAATACATACCTGTCACCATGCACAGAACTTAAGTCCAAGAGGATCAAAGACCTCAACATAAATCCAGTTATTCTGAACCTGATAGAAGAGAAAGTAGGAAGTAGTCTTAAACACATTGGCATAGGAGATCACTTGCTAAATATAACACCAGTAATACAGACACCGAAAGAAACAATCAATCAATGGGACCTCTTGAAACTGAGAAGCTTTTGTAGAGCAAAGGACACAGTCAACAAGACAAAGCGACAGCCTACAGAATGGGAAAAGATCTTCACCAACCCCACATCTGACAGAGGGCTGATATCCAGAATATATAAAGAACTCAAGAAATTCATCAAATTGTCCAACAGTCCAATTAGGAAATGAGCTATAGAACTAAACAGAGAATTCTCAACAGAGTAAGCTCCAATGGTTGAAAGACATTTAAGGAATTGCTCAACATCCCTAATCATCAGGGAAATACAAAACAAATGACTCTGAGATACCATCTTACACCTGTCAGAATGGCTAAGATCAAAAACACTGAAGACAGCTTATGCTGGAGAGGATGTGGAGCAAGGGGAACTCTTCTCCACTGCTGGTGGGAATGCAAGCTTTTACAACCACTTTGGAAATCAATATGGTGCTTTCTTAGAAAATTGGGAATCAGTCTCCCCTAAGAGCCAGCTATACCACTTTTGGGCATATACTCAAGGAATGCTCAATCATACCACAAGGGCACATGCTTAGCTATGTTCATTGCAGGATTGTTTGTAATAGCCAGAACCTGGAAACAACTTAGACGCCCTTAAACTAAAGAATGGATAAATAAAATGTGGTACATGCACACAATGGAGTACTACTCAGCAGAGAAAAACAATGACATCATGAGGTTTGCATGCATGGATGGATGGATTTTCTAGATGGATCTAGAAAAAATCATCCTGAGTGAGGTAACTCAGACTCAGAAAGACAAACATGGTATGTACTCATTCATAGGAGGGATACTAGATGTAAAAAAAAGGATGACTAGACTGCTACTCACAACTCCAGGGAGGCTACCTGGAAAACACAACCCCAAGAAAGACACAGGGATCGCCCAAGGACAGAGAAATGGATGAGATCTACATGAGCAAACTTGACGTGAGAGGGGGTAATGAATGTAAGAGTTGAGGGAAAGAGAGCTTAGGGGAGCAGGAGATACCAGCTGGATCAAGAACAGAGAGGGAGAACAAGGAAAAAGAGACCATGATAAATGAAGACCCCATGGGAATAGGAAGAAGCAAAGTGGTAGAGAGGTCCCCAGAAATCTACAAAGATAACGCAACAATAGACTACTGGCAATGGTTGAGAGAAAGCCTGAACTGACCTACTCTGGTGACAGGATGGCCAAACACCCTAACTGTCATGCTAGAACTCTCATCCAATGACTGATGGAAGCAGATGCAGAGATCCACGGCCAGGTACCAGGTGGAGCTCCGGGAGTCCAGTTGGCGAGAAAGAGGAGGGATTGTATGAGTAAGAATTATTGAGACCATGATTGGAAAAAGCACAGGGACAAATAGCCAAACTAGTGGAAACACATGAACTATGAACCAATAGCTGAGGAACCCCCAACTGGATCAGGCCCTCTGGATAAGTGAGACAGTTGATTAGCAGCTTGAACTGTTTGGGAGGCCCCCAGGCAATGGGACTGGGACCTGTCCTTAGTGCATGAGCTGGCTGTTTGGAACCTGGGGCCTATGCAGGGAAACTTTGCTCATCTGGGAGGAGGGGACTGGACCTGCCTGGACTGAATCTACCAGGTTGAGCTGAAAACCCAGGGGAATCCTTGGCCTGGAGGAGATGGGAATGGGGGATGGGCTGGGAGAGGGGAGGGGAAGGAGAGAGGACAGGGGAATCCATGGCTGATATGTAAAATTAAATTAAATTATAAAATAAAAAAAATAAAAGGGGGATAGCTATAGACTAGAAGACACATATATCTCAAAAGCTGCATAAAACATAACAATAATAATCACCAAAATCCCCACAATAAACATTAGACAATATTTCACTCTGACAGCTCCTCAATGCCAGGGAAACAAGGTGATAACTTAGATGCATAAATAAAAACTCAGATTACTATGCTTAATCGTCTTAAAGAAGGCTGAAGAGATGACTTCTCCCACCCAGCAGCATTTAGTTGCCAGTAATCCTTCAGGAAGGATAAGACCTCATGACCTGTTACCTCAACTTTTTTCAGATCTTGCTAAGAAAGCCATAACTTCAATAATTTCATGAATACAATGGCTATATCACTTCCAGAAGACATCTTTTTGATAATTGTCCTTCCAATATGGCCACCTAAACTCCTTCTACTCCCTCTTTCATCAAGTTCATGAGCCTTGAAGCTGTTGATATAACTGCCACATTTATGGACTTGCATTCCTTCAATACTTATTCCATGCATCTTGGCTAGTTATGAGTTTATCCATTAGTCTCTGCCTGCTATAGTAAGAATGTGATTTGATGAATCCCACAAACTACAATAATGATACAACTGGCAAGATGTACCCTACTAGTACACTAATGATATGTTTCGGTAACCAACTGCTTTCTGATTTGAGTTGAGGATCATTCTGTGGGTAGGAACTCATGCTTAGTTCTATTTAGCAGGTTTAAAATCTGTGGCAGTGAGTTCATAAGTCCTAGGTGAATGTAATACTATTCTGCTAAAATGTCATATTGTCAAATTGTCTAGCAAATATTTTAGATGTTTGTAACCATAGATTAGTGCTATGATTGCCCTTCATTTTCAGCAAATGTTTCTGGTGAAACTGACTTATCTACCCAAGGAAGAAAAAATTAGATCTATATCACTCACCCTGCACAAAAATCAATTCAAACTGGATCAATGACCTTGTGTTCCAACTGGAAACACTGAATCTGTTAAAATAAAACAGGAAAAGCTCTTTGGGACATTGACATAAGCAAAAGTTTCTGAAAAGAACACCAGTAACATAAAATATACCCAAGAACAAATGAGATAACTTGAATGTTAAAAGCTTTTGTACAAAAAATATATATATATAATAAAGCATCAGCAGAATACACAGACTGCCTGTAGAATGGGAGATAATCAATGCTAGGTACTTTGAAAAAGGGTTTATAAAAGGAAAAAAGAAACTGCAAAAATTATCTGCCCTAAACAAAACCCCCAAACTTTTAGACAATAATAGGAAAGTGGTCTGAACAATTTCCAGAAGAAAAAAATATAAATGGCCAATATATATCCTTAAATTGCTCTGCATCTATATTCTTAATTTGTCCCAATCTAGCCATAAGAAAAATGCAAATGAAAAGATTTTGAGAGTCCATCACCCCAGTTATAAGGACACCATCAAGGAAACAAAGGACATCTAATGACAGCAAAATATGAGAAGAGAGGAAACCTCATCCATAGTTGATGGCAGTATAAACTAATACACCTGCTGTGGCAATCAATGTGGAGACTTCTCCAAATGATAAAAGAACTTCTGCATGACTTAGCTACAACCCTGGACAGACAACAGAGGTCTCTCTGCTGTCCTACAAAGACACTTACATGTCTATATTTGTTGATGCTTTTATTTCACAACAGCAAGAAAATAGAATTAGCATAAATGTCT
Source organism: Peromyscus leucopus (assembly GCF_004664715.2). Classification (NCBI taxonomy): domain Eukaryota; kingdom Metazoa; phylum Chordata; class Mammalia; order Rodentia; family Cricetidae; genus Peromyscus; species Peromyscus leucopus. The sequence goes on from NC_051072.1 coordinate 59,880,811, forward strand.
GCTACCACATTAATATTGAAATATGGTACACATAAACAATGGGAATACAGACAAATGAAGTTCTGAAATTTCATAAGAAATTGGATGGAGTTCAGAAACATTGAGTGATATAACCAAAGCTCAGAAAGATAAACACATTTATTCTTTCCAGTGTATAGGTTTTCTTATGACTGAATGTACATATCCAGGTGGTGGTGAATCAGGATAAGAAACTAGGAAAGTGTCCATGTGATTGGAACAACAACAAAAAACGTTATGGAGGGTGTGAGGAATGCACAGAACATCATAGAAGATAGAATACCTGGAATCAAAGTGTACAGAGGGGAAAGAGGGCAGGAAGATGGGGATGTGTGATTGGAGAGAATCAACTCAAACTGTACGTGAAAATCCATGTGGAGACCTATTACATTTTAAATTAATTTTCAAAAGTAAAAAAAAAAACCATGTACAATATTCGCTCATCTATTCAATGGGTACTTATTAAGCACCTGCAAGTGACAGGCAGTGTAGTCTATATTTGGAGTACTTTATACATATAGGTCAAACATTTTTTTCTTGAGTGTCCATTATTTGAATGAACACAAACAGTAGTTTTCATTTTTAAATGGAAATCTGCACTGCATAACACAAAGTGTGCAAGGTATAGACTTGAAGCCTTCAAATATTAACAAGGTTATCATCAATGTGTTTTGATGAAGCTGTAGATGGCATCTGTCTTCTCACACTAGTCTTCTTCATTTGGGTTCTCTGTCTTGTCTCATTCTTTTTTTAAATATGACTTCTCAATGATCATCACTCTTAGAATTTTTTTCTCCAAATATCCTTGTCGTTAGAGAAACACCATATTTCTTTCTGACAGAAATGTACTATTAAAAAACTGAAATTATTCCAGTGATAGGAAAATCTTATTGTACAATCACTGGCTCATAAATTAACACCTGTCATCCTATAAACAAAACTTGCCCAACTCATTGTATGTGCTAGGTTATCTTCCTATGTAGAGACCTGGAGTGAAGGAGTCTGATATTTTATATATTTCAATATCCATAGCCTAACTACCTCACCTTGGCTGTCTTTATGCTACCTCCACATCACTGGACAAAGAAGAGTTTTATATTGCTGTACCCAACCACACTCACTCCACACTCACAGTCTTTACATCTAATAGACACAACAGGAACAAACGATCTACCAGGCATACATTCTGGAATGAACATGTGTGCTCCTCTGTACTTAGCTGGTGAAGACAGAACCTCCTCAATATGTTAGTATCTACAGGCAGGGACTTAAGGAAGTGAGTACATTAGATGAGTCATGAGGTGAGGGTGGTGCACTCCTGATGAAATTTGTGTCTTTGGAAGAGCAAGAAGAGAACAACAGATTCTCTCTCTCTCTCTCTCTCTCTCTCTCTCTCTCTCTCTCTCTCTCTCTCATCTCCCTCTTTTCTTCTTCTGTCTCTCCCTCTGTTTCTGTGTCTGCCTCCTTCTCTCCCTTTCTCTTTTCTTATTGCTTTTCTTGCTTCCCTTCCATCACCCTGAGGAAGAAAGTATAGAAATAGAAATCTATTGTATTAAGACCTTTCTTCGTGGATGTCAGGTACCTAATCTGCTTCAGATTTAAATTTGAAAGGCATTGAGATCATTGAAGAAATATGAATTAGGCATTATTCTTATCAGTTAGGTGAGGAGATTTAATTAAAGATCCCAAGCTAATAGGAAGCTAACCAATGAAGATCCAGTATTCAACCCAAAGCTATCTGTGACTAAACATGAGTTAACAACCATCATTTATCTGTCTCTATGGAATCAACTCTTCGTTAGAAGGCCCTCAGAAACTAAGAACCATTTAAGTTCTCAATTTTATTTAGTTTTGTTTTTCCAGTATGAATAAAGGCCAAGTGTCTAATATTGAATTATTTGAATTTAACATTGAATTATTTTCCTAAGGAAATGACAATAAAATTATTATAAATTAGGTGGGCTACCATAACAGATATTTGTTTTTTATAGGTATTGTAGATTCCCAACCTCAGAGTCACAACATGGAGACTTCTGTGCCGCATGTGGAGCTTCTGGAGTCGGGGTGGGAGTCCACTATGATTTTTGCTTACTTCTGCTGGTTAGCAGCAGCCTTTCTTGGTTTCTGCATCTGTGACTGCCTCAATCCAGTTTCTGACACGATTTTGTTGTTACCTTTTGATTTATTTGTGTGTCCTTGATTTATTTTCTTCTACATGTTTTCTCTTCTGAATTTGGGAAAGGCATCAAATTTAAAACATTTTTAGATGACCCACAATGGTCTTATCCAGAGCTGTTCTGGGGCCCTGGTGGATGACTCATTGGGTAAGGCATTTGCTGCTAAGTCTGACTTCCTGAATTCCATCCACAAGGTCCACAGAGGAGAACTACCACTTAAAAATTGTTTTCTGACTGTGGATACCATAACATACAACATGAACCCATAAACACACAAACATGAACACAAAATAAATAAAAATATTTAAAAGTTCCTTTCTGCATGTTAAAAATAGTCATACTTTAGTTCAGTTAAGTAATAGCCATACATTTCTAAGTTTGGAGCATGTATTTTTCTTTTGGGTGGAAACAATTTGCATCATTACATCTTCCCAACTCACACTGCATATTTAGACCCCGCATTAAAATCCAAACCTCCCACTCCTCCCACTCCTAGGAGATGACAAGGTTGCCCTTCTCCATTGTCTTTGTAATGATCTTGAAAGTCCAGTTGATTTTTATTCCTAAGATTCCAGTTAAAGTACTCCTGATTCATGTTTGTGTACCTTCTCATTCAAATAGTAGCTGTTACCTATCACATCACATCATTTTGTTTAAATTATGTTCAATTTCTCACTGTCATCTGTTAAATTTATTTTCTAATTCTGTCTTATTTAGTCATTCATTCATTTGTTACAAAAATAATTATCTTTCATTTTCAGAAACAAAACTATAATAAAATCTGTTTCCTTCTCTACTTAATTAAGGTTGTTAAAATAGCCTTTCCCCTTGAATATCAGGGTATTTAGAGTTTAATATTTGAATGGATTGGTAGGTAAGTTACTTAATAATTTTTTTGTTGATGGTAGAATGGTAGTGGCATGGCAGCATGGTGTCTAGATGTTAACATGGAGAGAGATGCAGTAACTGCCTTCTGCTTTGCTCAGAGGTGGTTTTAGCAGGTCTTTCTTCTGCCAATGGAAGAGGCAGAGGGCCCAATTAGCTCTCTGGACCAGAGTGTGCTCTGATGGAAATAAGAATGCAAGGTAGAGTTCTAAAAAGCATTTGAATTTTCCATTGTTTCTTTTCCCAAGGTGCCTAGAGGACAATTGAATCTAGCAAAATGAGCTTTAACCATGGGAGAATAAGAGAACAAATGTTCATGGTCAAGTTATGTCAATGTACACTCCTTGTGAGTAAACGAAATGCCATTGTTTCAAAGTATAAGTTACAGAGTTTCTATGCCACCTCTCTTAACCTTTCTTCTATTCCCTGCAGCAAATTTGAACTAGCCACGTGACTTCCTAGGAAAATCAAGTCTGTTTAGCTACCTCATTAAGGCTAAGACAGTGCCCAAAAGAGTGGAACTCTGAAGAAATTCACTTTTTCTGAAATATGGTAAAATGGAAATAATTCAAAAACACATTTTAATAAAAACAAATGACAATAAAACATTTGTTATCTAGATTGTGGTATTGTATTCCCCCAAATATTGTGCATGCTAATAAACTTATCTGGGGTCAGAGACAGAGCAGCCACAATACTAAACATAAAGGATAGGCAGTGGTAGCACACACCTTTAATCCTAGCATTCCAGAGGCAGAAATCCATGTGTTCAAGGATACAGACAGGCATAGTGACTCATCACGCCTGTATTCCCAGAAAGCAAGCCTTTAATCCCAGGGAGTGGTGGTAGAAAGCAGAAAGGTATATAAGGCGTGAGGACCAGAAACTGGATGAGGACTCAGAGGCCTCCAGTCTGAGGAAACAAGACCAGCTGAGGATCTGGCGAGGTGAGGTAGCTGTGGCTTGTTCTGTTTCTCTGACCATCCAGCATTTCACCCCAATAACTGGCCCGGCTTTGATTTTTATTAATAAGACTCTCTAAGATTCCTTCTACACTAGATGTTTTCATCCTTTTTTTCTTAATTAAAAATCATTTTATTGTAACAGACTCACAAATAAAGACATCAGACAGCTAGACTATTGTAGCCACTCAAACAAGCACTTGCCCGTTCCCAAACTCTATACATACACATCAGTGAACTTCTTTACAGTTGGAATAGTCATTCTGAAACTGTGAATTTGGGTCTTTTTACACTATCACTATCAGGTAAACTTTTAATAACTTATAGACCACATAGGAGAACAAAGTGACACAATTATTCCAATTTCAGAAAACTCTATATTTCATCATTGAAATACCATGTTTATTGTTCCTTTATTTACCATAGCAAGAAAATGGAACCAACCTAGATGCTCATTTACAGATGAACTGATAATGAAATCTGGTACACGTAAAAACAGAATATTATTCAGCTCTAAAGAAAAATGAAATCATTAAATTTGCAGGGAGAATTGACTTAAGTTATCATCCTTCTTCAAGCAAAAAGATTCTGAAACCAGGGTGAAAGAGTGTTCAGGCCATGAATGAGATGAAGGAGAATAACAGAACTCACAAAATAACCACTGGGAACACAAACAAACAAAATGGTGAATTTCACTCATTCTATGATTTGCTCTGCAAGAGAAAAAGACACCCATGGTAATTACAGCTTTCCCACTCATGAGTAAATGGCTATGGGTACTTGTATATGCTCCTCAAGATTTTGTGGCATCAGGTATAAATAAATAAAGATTAGTAATGACCATGAAATGACAGCCTTGGAGAACAAACCAAGTGCTTGCTAAGTGCTACCCCCAGCATGGCTGAGACATGACTTGCCTGGATGGTGAGGGAAATGAAGGAAGGAGAGACACACAGACACACACACACACACACACACACATATACATACACACATACACAGAAAGAGAGAGAGAGAGAGAGGAGAGAGAGAGAGAGAGAGAGAGAGAGAGAGAGAGAGAGAGAGAGAGAGAGAAGCTTAGATTAGGTAGGCTGTCCACCTGTAAATTTGGGAGGAGAATGCTGCAATTCTTAGTTTCTTCATACACTGGTCAGTTATTGTCACTTGTACTTGCATACATAGTCAGACTTGGAACTTGGACTAGAGGAAGGCTTTATTATCCGTCTGAGCCTCACCCCAAGAGAAGTGCCACTCTTGTGGGGGTTAGGCATTGGGTGTATATCGTGGGCTGTGCCCTTTCAAACAATACGTATTCACTCAGGACTTCATTTACTCTTTACCCATTCACCCATGACTTACTTGCATCCCCCACCAACTCAGTACATACGAATCTTATAGAGAAAACAGATGAAAGACTTGTGTGGAAACTGGAAATACCAGTGTCAGATTAGACATTAACTGTTAATGGCCCTCTCCAGATTGTTGATTTTGTGAACTGTTAGTACACTGAGAAATTTGGCCATTTTAAGAAAAGCTGTGAAGAAGGATAGAAGAAAATGAGACAGAGTGGAGAGGAAGAAGAAGGAGTAGAAGAAACAGATGACAAAGATATTTTGTGTATATCAGTGTGTAGGAGTTAAATATAAATATTTCAGTACTTTGACAATCGAAGGTTCCCCAAACCCATGTTAAAAAGGTTTAATCCCCAGTTTGTTGCTATTATCAGTGATGGAGATTTTAGGAGGTTGAGCCTAGTAAGTTTTGGGTTACTGTGGGCTTACTCTCAAAGCAGATTACTGAACAGTACCCCCTTTCTTCTCAGCATCACTATGTATCTCTGGCTACTTTAATGTTCATTCTGATCTCCAACTCATGCTCACCCCCCTCAGCCTTCTGAGTACTGGGGCAGGTGTGTGCGCCCCGTCACACTCTGTTCTCTTTCTCTTCAGTTCTTTCATTCTTCAGATTTGAAGAGAATGGTTTTGCTTCAGTAAACACTTGTGTGAGGTCTGTCATCTGCTACATCTTCACAAACCAAAGTAAGAATACTAAAAGATAATACACTGAAGTTTCCATAATTGTAAGACAAAAATCTTTCCTCCTGTGTAGTGCGAATTCAAATTGGTCTTCATAATAAAAACCCAGAGTCAGATATCAGGGTGAACTTCGAAAGATAAGAGAAGCAGAGCAACCAGCCACTAGAAAGACTTCTTCCCTCTAGGAATCCTCAGACTGAGAAGGCTGAGCTCCTGTCTCCACCCCACCCTATCACTTCCTCTCTTGGGCCAGCCATATCACTTCCTGTTTCCTCTTCCCAAGTGCTGGGATTAAAGGTGTGTGCCACCACTGCCTGGCCTCTAGCGGCTAGCTCCTCACTCTGATCTCCAGGCAAGATTTATTTGTTAAAGTACAAACAAAATATTACCACACTCCTGTAGCCTGATTTTCGAATGATGGTCACAGTGAGGGAAAGATGATTAAGACATTTCAAGAGGAAATAAGAAGTGGAAATGAGGGACTGTAGAATCCCACTGTATACACCACATCAATGGGATGATCACTTCTATCCCTCATCTGTACACTGTAGTACCAGGTAGCGATTTAGTCCCTCCAGAGACTAGATGGAAAAGTTTTGAAATATAAATTAGAATCTTAGGGTGGAAAGTGATAAACTGTTATGATACCAAAGCATCCAATTTCACACCTCATCTTGACATCTTTTGTTGCAGAAAAGAACCAGAATCTTGAACATGCAATGGAGAATCTGATGAATTCAGGACTTGAGAACATTCCAGAGGAAGTTAATGCAGAACTGAGCCCTAAACAAGTATTATATCATAGGTTGAAAAACAAAACAAAATGAAACAAGCAAATGAAAACAATCAGGTTTGTATTTGGCAACTTAATTTTGTAGGTAGACTTTATAAAAAGCAATGACTTGTAGATTCATTTATCATTGTGATTTGGACAGATGTCTTAATTTATGATAGTTTTGTTCATGTGTGACAATTATTTACTAGTTGTACATTTTGGAGGAATATCTTTGTATCAAATAAGTATATCGCAAATCTTTCAAGGTTAGCTTTCTGGCAAAAATCATTTGTACTAATCCAGCCTTTTATTGTAGATGTAGTCTCTCTTTGTCTGTCTCTCGACTCTCCATCTCTCCCCCACCCTCTCTCACTCTCACTTATCTTTAAGTCTCTCTTCCTCCCTCCTTCCGTGTGTGTGTGTGTGTGTGTGTGTGTGTGTGTGTGTGTGTGTGTGTGTAAGGATATAAGTGCAGGTGCCCATGTAGGCCATAAAATACCCTGGAGCAAGAGTTATAGACAGCTGTGACCCAGTCAACATGGATGCTAGGAACTGAATCTGGGAACTCTGCAATAGTAGGTCATATTCCCCAGCCTTTCCTTCCTATTATCTTCCCTAGTAATAAAATACACAATGCAAGACTTAATCTGTGTGTCATATTTGAAGTTTCATATGATGAATTTCAATAGTGGTAAAGAGGAAAAAAATTTCTATTTCATCTTCATGTGAAAATTTTCTTGTTTTGTTTTTATGTTGCTAAAGATGTGTTTTCCAGTCTTACAAGTCTATTTCAAATACAGATGGAAAGTAAAGTAACTATTATATATATATATACATATATATATAATATATATGTATGTATGCCTGCATAGTATGTATATATATATGTATATATATATATATGATTGTAGGAAGATTATTTCAGGAAATGACTCTATAGGTTACTTTCTTTATATAGAATCATGTTTTGTCTGTAGTAAGTACATGTTAATAGCCATGTTTTTAATTTCTGCACAGTATGTTTTAACACCTTGAATCCTTGCATGTGTGGTAGAAACTATTCCTTCAAGTTAGTTAGTTTAGCAAAGGATTTAACTGCAAACATGGCATTCATATGCAAGCTAGTCTGGAGTTCTTATGTCCAGTTATTCTGCAGACTTTCACACTATCTCCTGCTCAGAAGGCACAAATGCCAGGTACCAGAAATCTGTGACTACAGCCTATCAAGTTATTTGAACTAGTTATCTGAAACCTGTTTCTTGGATGTTGTCCATTCTCTTCACATGCATGGTGTCTGTTGCCTTCCACAATGCATGGAATTTACAATGCAATCTCTTTATCACATTGCCCTCTCTACCAACATACCTTCTGAACGATCCTAGTGCAGCCCTGTGTGAGCTCTGTAATATAGGAAAATTAAAAGTATCTTTTCAATGGCAGTCAGCCCATTCTCTGTTGGTGAATTTTAATGTAACACAGCATATATGTTTATGCACCACTGTCTAAGAACTAGTAGTTTACATGATTATGTGCTACGGGATGAATGTTTTGACTCCACTAAAAATAAATTTCTATGATGACATCCTACTTTAAAATGTGATTATCTTAGTAATCTTGTGGTTTGGAAGCTATGTAAGTCATGAGAGTGATCCCTCACAAATAGGATTTATTTCACTACATAACCAATACAATGAGGAGGAAACCTTTCTTAGAGCTCCAGTCCTGCTGGCACCCAGAACACCAGAACACTGAGAAGTTTCTGTTGTTGAAAGTCATCCAAATCATGGTTCTTTTATTACAATGCACACTCACTAAGGCATTGTGTACTCTTTATTGTTATGAATATATTTGAGTGTCTAAGGTTGAATTGGAAATAATCACATGTTGTGTATAAATTGTTTGATGTAAAAATCATGATTTATTAGGAACAAATTAAAGTTCTTGAAGAAAAAAATTATTTCTAAAATGTATATTGATTCAAAGTATTATCCCCTGGAATACAAATTAAATAAGTAAATTAATTAAGAAGAAAGAAAAGATAAATAACATGTAACTACCTGAATACCTTAGTTTTGATGTAGGAGTAAGAACTTATTTTTTATTTTTGTCCATATAGGCTCTATAACTATAATTCAAGAGACTGTGTCACCTAAATTGAAGAGTTGTGTACTCTGTGTGAATCCTTCAAATACAGTGCTATTAGAAAAGTATCCATCGTTTACTTAGGGCAGAATGACTTGGAACAATGGAAAACCAAATCTGGGAATCAAAATGTAATTTAAAAGCTTAAGTGGAAAAAGCTAAAATGAAAATTTTTATATGATATTATGCCATTCAATAGTCATTGGAGATAAAAGCTATAGGGATCCAAATTGTGAACTTCTAAAGTTACAAAAAAGAAAATCCCTAAGTTTCTTTTTGCTATACATTTGATAAATTTTAAGCAAGGAAAATTAATCCTTCAACTCTTTCACTACTTATGAAATATTTCTACAGATTAAAAAAATATTTCTTTATGAAGAAGAACCAAGCAATGTAACTTACCATTTTGTTGAAATCATACATTGCCTGAAAGCCATGTCAGCTCTAAGAAAATGCTGATATCTTCAGAATGACTTGAATTCCAAAGAGCATGGCTGAGTACTTAAATGCCTAAAACATTTATTTCTATTGTAGGCAAGGAGAGTGGGAATTAATCTCCAGATACTCTGAGTTCCTGTGTTGCAGTGAACATGACTGTGGCTTAGACCAACTTTGCTAATGCTCAGCTGCACTGCCACACTGAGGGATGCTTTTGGGAAACGTTTTCAAGTTGAATTTCATCATAATAGTTTGTAGTCATACAGTAAGAATGTTAAACATACTACCACTATACATTGAATATTCACTGTCTATGCATTGTTCTAATGTGTGCGTGTGTGTGTTTGTGTGTGTGTGTGTTTGTGTGTGTGTGTGTAGGTTTGCACTGACTTCACTCTCAAATACCAATGATGTCACTAATATTATCTTACTCATTTTACATTACAGAACAATAATATGCAATTTGAATTGTTCACGTAACAGAAGTATATGACCCAACTTCATGAATATGTTTTTGTTTTCTATTGTGTAAATTGATCAAATATAGATTATCCTTATATTGAAGAGCTTAACCTATTAGTAGGAAGTTATTAGAGGGTGGGTATAATTTTATTCTGTTGAAAAGTAGATTACACTTAAGACTTCTAATGACTCGTCTCCTTCTTCTCTTCCTTCCTCCTTTCTTTCTTGCCACTTCTTATTTTTACTCTAAATCTGAACACACAGTTCTTCATTAACCCTTCATTTTTCCTTCATTTTATCTCTCTTGTTTCCACTCTTTGGTAAGGTAAGCATTGCATTAAGAATTTTTTCCTGTTAGTCACCATCTGTTCAGAGAAAGCAGGTAGTGTCTACCTTAGTGGAACTCCTGGCCTTGTCACTGGGGATGGATGTGAGCATTGTAAAGTAACCTGGGAAATACTTGAAGTAAAGGAAAGTCCCAAAGCTTGTTACTGATACCTGACCTATGATGGTGTCCAAAAGTACCTTTTTCCCTCAGGCAAAAGTAATTTGACACGCAGATATTCAGTTATGCTTATCTAAATTAAATTTATTGATTTTTGTTTGGGTTTCATTTTCATTTTCAATAATTTATTTTGACTTTAAAACAGTTATTTCAATTAAACACTAGATTTGCCTGAGAATGTTTTTAAAAATGTTCTCATGTCTTATTCACACTAAGATTATGGAGTTTTGAGAATTGTTTCTTTACTTTTCCCAGAGTAATTTTGTGTCCATTTTTCCCTTTGGAATAACACTTGTGAGAACTCAGTATAGAAATAATACTTGACTTAATAACTTCAACTTTACAAAAAGAATCTTTTTAGAAATACATACTGCTGCATAACTCAAAGGTACCTTAAAGTTAGCTTGAACATCAAAAACATCACACATGAAATAATCCCCAACTGTGAATCAGTCTGAAATACTGTAGTGTTTGGAAAGTCTGAAGGATGAATGTGTTTTTCCAGCACAACTTGTAAGTCACATAGATCATACACATAGCTTGTCATCTGTGTATCATCAGTCCCATGGGGACATGTGAGTTTTAAATCAATGTATTTAATGATATATTGCATAGGTTGAGGAATTTGAAAATAAAATTACACTGATGTTCAATTTTTGAAGAAAAGAGTTGAGATATGACTTGAAGTACTAATTTGATGTTTTATAGACTTCCCACCATTTGTTTTTGATGCATGTGCATGCATGTGTTAGCATGTGAATGGGTTATGTATATAGGAAGGTGCATAGGTACATGTGTGTGGATGCCTGAGGTTTATGTGACCTGTCTTTTTTCATATCTCCTTAGCTTATGTAATGAGGCAGGGTCTCTCACTGGACATTGAGCTATCCAATTAATAATAAGCTAGATAGCTGGCTAGTTTGGGGAACACAGTGTCTCTACCTCTCTCTTTTTTTAATTAAATTTTTTTTCCTTTTATTTTACAATACCATTCAGTTCTACATATCAACCATGGATTCCCTTGTTCTCCCCCCTCCTGCCCCTCCCCTTCCCCCCAGCCCACCCCCAATTCCCACCTCCTCCAGGGCAAATCCTCCCGACCCCAACGACTGAGATCAACCTGGTAGACTCAGTCCAGGCAGGTCCAGTTCCCTCCTCCCAGGCCGAGGCAAGCGACCCAGCATAAGGCCCAGGTTTCAAACATCCAACTCATGCAGTAAGCACAGGACCTGGTCCCACTGCCTGGATGCCTCCCAAACAGATCAAGCCAATCAACTGTCTCACCCATTCAGAGGGCCTGATCCAGTTGGGGGCCCCTCAGTCATTGGTTCATAGTTCATGTGTTTCCATTCATTTGGCTATTTGTCCCTGTGCTTTATCCAACCTTGGTTTCAACAATTCTCACTCATATAAACCCTCCTCTTTCTCACTAATTAGACTCCTGGAGCTCCACCTCGGGACCTGGCTGTGGATCTCTACATCCATATCCCTCAGTCATTGGATGGGGTTTCTAGCACGACTATTAGGGTGTTTGGCCATCCTGTCACCAGAGTAGGTCAGTTCTGGATGTCTCTCAACCATTGGCAGCAGTCTATTGTGGGGGTATCTTTGTGGATTTCTGTGGGCCTCTCTAGCACTTTGTTTCTTCCTTTTCTCATGTGGTCTTCATTTACCATGGGCTCCTATTCCTTGTTCTCCCTCTCTGTTCTTGATCCAGCTGGGATCTTCCACTCCCACAGGCTCTCTTTCTCTCGACCCTCACCCTTCATTACTCCCAATCATGTCCAGTCTGTTCATGTAGATCTCAGCCATTTCTCTCTCATTGGGTGATCCCCGTGTCTTTCTTGGGGTCCTGTTTTCCAGGCAGCCTCCCTGGTGATGTGAATAGCAGTCCAGTCATCCTTGTTCCACATCTACTATCCTCCTATGAGTGAGTACATACCATATTTGTCTTTCTGAGTCTGGGTTACCTCACTCAGGATGATTTTTTTCTAGATCCATCCATTTGCCTGCAAACCTCATGATGTCATTGTTTTTCTCTGATGAGTAGTATTCCATTGTGTATATGTGCCACATTTTATTTATCCATTCTTCAGTTCAAGGGCATCTAGGTTGTTTCCAGGTTGAAAACCTACAATCTCATGGAAACTGAATAATGCTCAACTGAATCACCAATGGGTTAAGGAAGAAATAAAGAAAGAAATTAAAGACTTCCTAGAGATCAACGAAAAAGACGACACCACATACCCAAACTTATGGGACACTATGAAAGCAGTGCTAAGAGGGAAATTCAAAGCACTAAATGCCCACATAAAGAAGTTGGAGAAATCTCACACTAGTGACTTAACAGCACACCTGAAAGCTCTAGAATAAGAACAAGCAAAATCTCCCAGGAAGAATAGACGCCAGGAAATTATCAAAGTGAGAGGTGAAATCAATAAAACAGAAACAAAGAGAACAATACAAAAAATTAATGAAACAAAGAGTTGGTTCTTTGAGAAAATCTACCTCCCTCTTAACTAACATGGCTGTCTGGATTTTTTAAAAATCACTTTATATTACTCTCTCTCTCTCTCTCTCTCTCTCTCTCTCTCTCTGTCTGTCTCTCGTGGGTGTGTGTATCATCCCGTGCATGCAAGGTCATGAGTAGAAGTTAGAGGACAACTTGTAAGAGTTGGTTCTCTGCTTATACCACATGAGTAGCAGCGTTCTACCTCAAGCTGTCAGTCTTGGGCCCAGGCACCTTCACTCACTGAGCTTTTACTGTCAGGCCCCTGTTTTGTTTTGTTTATTTAAACATGGATGATGGCTTTTGAACACTAGACTTCACATTTATGGGACAAATACCTCTATGTACTGATTAATCCTCTCAACTGCTACCTCTGATTTTCTGTCAGTTATTTGTTTTCTTTTTCTGCTCTCTTTGGGACATGACTGGGAATCAATAAAGTTTCAATTATTTAATTTTTCCTGGTTAATACACCTGGAAAAGGGTAGATAAAGTTGGGAGGTTAAACACTGGTTATTGCCTAATGCCAGTCTAGGAACTCAGATTTCTTTACTGTAGTTACTTCTTACTAAAATGCACAGAATGCATAAATGAAATCCTTTGGCTGCCAGGCAGTAAAACTGTGGTACATGCTGCTGTTGATTTTCCATTACCATAGAACAAATGACAACAAACCAGTTACAATCAGTGTGAACATATCAGCTCACCACTGGGAAGCTGAGCTTCAGCTTCTAGGTCCTGCTTCTTAGCATTCTAGTTTGAAATCAAATTTTTTTCCAGGGCTGTGACCTCTTCTAAAGAAAGAGACTCTTTTACAAACACAATAGTTTTTTGTAAGAATGTAATGCCCTGAAGTTATAGGACTGATCTCTTCTGCTTCTGCTTGCCTAGGGTTGCAGTTTCTTGTCTGTACAATTAGGCAGTTTACTTCTCTTCAGCTAGGGAGAAAGTGACTCAGCCATTTCAATTCACTTCTTTATTTGACTTCTTGCTCTTTTAAGTGAGCTTATCAGATTAAGGGAGGACATCTAACAGGATCTTCCTTTTGATTAAAGTCTGCTCTCTAAAAGCCTTAATTATATCTCCAAAATCCATTCACTTTGCCACATAAACTAATTACAGAAGTGATTTCTCTGACTTGCTGGGCCTTCCCACAAGTAAAGGGAGTGCCCAACACATTGGCTTCTGCAGGATTGTTGCAATGGAGAATATTTTGAAATAATAATAATAATAATAATAATAATAATAATAATAATAGTGCATTATTATAAACAGTTACATAGCAGTTGATGCATATCCAACATGCTAATTCTTATAAAGATATAAGTTACAGTAAATGTCATTTCAGAAAAAGAAATTGACTCATTTTCATTTAGTTAAAATGGCTTGAAACATGCTGAAGCAATATTAATTTTCTACGTTAAGTACAAAAACATAATAGTGTTTTGTGAGAAGGTGCTCATTGCACTACATGCCTGTTCTGCATCAGTCACAGCACTGCTCAACTGAAGTTTAGAACTAGATATAACAGTTAGGCTGTTCTCATACTTGTGCTTCTGAACAAAATAAATTCAGAGGTGTGAGTGCTTAGTGTGAGGAAACACAGGCGCTCCCTGATGTCTATCTGGATGCTCTAGAGTCATTCACAGTTATGCCTCGAACTGCTCACCTTCCATTTATTAAGACGAAATACATATAATATAATTAATATAATATGGAAAAATAGAATTCTATATCTTGTACTGACAGTATTCTGACATCTATATATTTAACTAAAATAAAGTTTGAGAACCATGTAAGTGTGTCAGCATCAATGAAAACATGTTTTTTATCATAAACACTAAGAATAAATGCAAAAATGCTGAAGTGAAAATTATATAATAGAGATTCATAGAAATAGTTTCATAATATACAGTTGATATCCTTGAGACTTGAAAATAGTTTGTAATTTCCGTGCATAAACTGAGCTTCAGAGCTTCTTGCTCATGAGTTTTATTCCATAGACCCCTGCTTAGCTTGCTTGTTTTAAATATCCTATGAGCAAAGGAAGACAAAAATAAGTTTAAATCTTTTTGTCAACGTGTTTAGTAACAATTTTACCAGAAAAAAATACTCCTGGGACCAAATTTTATTGTTTACTTTGACATCATCTTGTTTATATTTTTGGAGTGGCATACCATCTCGGTAGAATTAAATGGAAAGCATATCTTCATAAAGTTATAGTCACATTGTGTCTGATTAGCACGCACTGCTTTTATGTTGAAGGTTAATTCACAAACCTGTAGACCCTTTTCATAATTTTTAAAAATTAAAAAAAATATGTTATTGCCACAGAGCCATTATTCAAAATGACAGGATCCAATTATACATGTCATACATGTCTATAATGTACTTTGATCACTTAAGGCCCTTTGACCTCTTTTATTCATGATTCTGCTGCCTTTCTCTTCACAAATAATATCAATTGTGTTTCCATGCCTTTTTTAAAATACAGATTCTACATACAGTGTTTCCTGAAATGACTATGTGACTGTATATTTGATGAAGGCCACATGGCATATCTATTAATTTATTTTCCACATGACACACTTCATCCATTAAGGCCACTTCTCCTAATCTTTCCCAAACACCTACCCAACTGGAGTCCAAGTAGTCAAGCAGTTGAGTCAATGCGGGATGTTCCTCACTGATACCACAACAACATTGTTTAGCACAGTCAGAAAAAAAAAAAAGATTTCACAATCAGAAAAAAAACCACTTCCTTTGTTACCCAGATACCTCCCTTGACTAGTTATTTAATTTCTCCATTCAGAACGTCAAATATTAAAGAAATGATATGTGAAAAATGATCTGAATGCTTTCAGATACAATAAAATCTGAGTGGTTAATATTGTCTTAGAATATGGCAATCCCATGTTTCCAAACAGCCTTCTTGGCTCCATTTTTAGTCTTTTTTGGTCTGTCTGTCTGTCTTTCTTTTTTTTTTTAGCATTGGAAGACAATGCAAAATTATTTTGATCCAATGCTTTTGGTCAAATACATGGGAGGTTAATGTTATTTAACCATCACCTTATGAATCCTGTTCTGGTAATCTTTTATGCCATTTATGTAATTTGAAATAATTGGGCAATGTTTAAAAGCTTCATGTTAAGAGTTCGTCAACATGACCCACTCCAGATGTGCAATAATTTTGTTTTGGTTATATTTGTGTTTTTTCCAATCATATCTTTAGGGAAAATATATATGTAATTGAGATTTTTCAGACAATTTTAAAATCAACATTTAAAATAAAAAAGAAAAAAAATTCTGCTAACCAGGATAGAGATACTCTAAGTTTTGCTGGGGCTTTAACTGAGGGCTGTTGTTGAAATCCTCAGCCTGCCACAGGTCATCATCAGAACATGATGCGTCTTTAGCAAAGACAGATGTCTAGTTGACCTTCTGCACTAAGTGCTGACCCATGTCGGGCCCCCATCTGCTAACAACTTGATGTTCACATGGAAGAGCAGTGATAACTGTCAATGCTCTGACAGCTTTCCTCTTATGTAGAAACATTCATGATTAGCTTATAACCTTGATACACCAAGGTATGACATCAGTGTAATAGGACTTGGGATATCCTTTGACCTTAGCATGCCCAGTTCTGACTATTCCACGTTTACTCAGTGATTAGTCTTCAGTTAAGTCCACATGTATGTATGTAAATATATACAAATATGCATATACTTAAATAGTGTTCCTTCTTGCTTGAGACTGACTGTGTCTCAATGAAACAAACATCTACATTATCAAGGTAATGCTAGAATAGAATTATGAACTTATTAATTTAGTCAATACAGTTCAGTTGAAAATTTATTCTTTCTACAAAAGAAAGTAGGAAACAAAAGAATTGTTCTTTGTCTCAGAGAAGTTTGGATTTTTGTTTGCCATCATGATCCAGAATACATAGAAAAGCCCGACTTTTACAGTTATGCTCATTAAACACATTGTCTTGGTTTTTTTTATTCCTAATTACATTTTTCTCCTTTCACTATTCATGCATTATTCTTCACAACTCCCAGTTACATGGCCTTTGCCAATTCATTAACTCTTAAAAGATTCATATTCTTCCTTTATAAAAGAGAAATAATATCAATACTTAAAGACTATTTTGAGGAAGAATAAGATGATTACAAAACACTGCTCTCTGGTACTGATATATAAGTACTAGTAATCAGGACAATAATTGTGGTTATCTGAAAAATACTTATCAAAATGATAAAATTGCAATAGTAGTTTTATGGTAGTTCATTTAACTTCACTATAATAGAGTTCAGAATGAAGATCACATATAATTACAGCCACAATAAAACAGAATCTTCATATTAGATTAAAAAGAAGAAATTAAGTCTGTAATACTACTAATATTACAGATAAAAATGTCTAGAAGGCTGTGAAATTTGCCTGTTAAGTGAGAACTTAGTTCTTTCTATGTCACTCTGTATTACAATAACTGACATTTATTGCATATTTACTAACTATAAGTAATGAATGGAAAGCATCAATATTGTTTCATTGCTTTCACAGCAATCCTATGATACAATGATGTTCTTTGTATTGACACTATTTCTCTATAAGGGAATGATTTCTGCTGTTCTTGGTTTCATAGTCTGCGTGTGAAGATTGGTAATCTTATCTCATACCCAAATGTACAATCATCCAGGGACCTGTGAACTTACCCACATCTTTCATGTAAAAATAAGTTTCTGTCTGTTTGTAACTAAAACTGCAGCTTGTATTATCTGTGGCTCTAGCACTTCTTCTGTTTCTCTCCTCATTGTCTGCAGATATGGATTATGTCCTTGGCCAGGGGAAGGATGGACTTGGATATCACCATGTCAGTAAAATAAGCCATTCTCCCAAAGGCAAGTGTTAATACTGTTTCTCACATGCATGGAATCCAGGATAAAATAAAACATCATCCTTCAAGATCTGATATTTCATTAGGAAGGCACAGGCCACTTTCATGACTGACTATTGACAGGTTCAGTCTTGTGCAGGCCCAGTGTAAGAAGCCAGACCATGGGGATTTCAGACACACATACACACACACACACACACACACACACACACACACACACACACACTTGAAAAAGGGCCTATAAAGAAGTGAAAAGAGTTTACAATGATGAGCTGAAGGTAAGAGTGGATGAGAACAAGAGAGAACACTCAGAATGCATTATAAAAATATATGTGAAGCATGAATTTATTTAGTCTTAACAATAAAAACCCAGAGTCAGATATTGAGGGTGAAAGCTGAAAGATCATAGAAACAGAGCAGCCAGCCACCCGAAGACTTTTACCTTTACAAAATCTCAGACCAAATGAGAAGATTCTGTCTCTATGAACACTGAATGGGGCTTAGAGATCCTGTCTCCAACCACCTTATATTCCTGTTTTTACCTTCCTAGTGCTGGGATTAAAGGCAACTACCATCACAGCATGGTTCTAAATTTCTCTTTTAGACTGGTTCAATCTCCTGTAGCCCAGGGTGACCTTGAACTCCTGATCTTCCTTCTTCCTCCTCCCAAGTGCTGGGATTAAAGGTGTGTGCCACCACTGCCTGGCCTCTATGATTAACTGGTGGCTCTCTGCCCTCTGATCTCCAGGCAAGCTATATTTGTCAGAACACGAACAAGATAACATACAACATATATGAAATTGCCAAAGTACAATTTTAATTACTAATAAAAAATAAAACTAAAAGTGATAACTGTTGGGATCACAGAGGTCCAGGCATTCACAGATAAGCACTAAGGAAATTAGGAATGCTAAACACGCAGGGTTGTCTCTTCAAAGGAAGTGATATATAACATGTTTTCCACCCAGAAGGATGGGAATAGAGATAGTTAACATCCTAGACCAGTGGTTCTCAACCTTCCTAATGTTGTGACCCTTTAATGCAATTCTCAATGTTGTGGTGATTCCCACTATAAAATTATTGCTACTTCATAACTGTAATTTTACTACTGTTATAAATTATAATGTTATTATTAGTTTTTGTCTGATGGTCCTGGGCAACCCCTGTGGAAGGATCATTTGATCCTCAAAGGGATTGCCATCCACAGGTTGGGAACCACTGGCCTAGATCTGTGTGCTATCTGTAGGTCAGACCATACCAGATCCTTCAAGCACCCACAAGCAGGACTAGAGGTGGTTAGTAGCCTCTACACTATCTGTAAGACCAAGACCACACCAGATCCTCCCCTAGGCTCTTTAGATAACACATGTACTTTATCTATAGAACCTATCTCTTATTATCCCTAACCACTTATGGAGTCACATGACCTCAAATAAGCTGTCAGAAGTCAGGCAAAATGCTTCAAAAGGCTTGGTCACTCCGGGGCGCTACGTCCTACATAATCCATACACAGCATAGTTATGTAATCTGCACAAAGAATGATCATGTAATCTATGGGCATGTGTGGCCTCGCTACTGGAGCCCATGTATGCGTGTGCAAGGTGACCTATAAAAGCAGGGTTTACTTGACCCCCCGCTCCTGCTCTCTCCTTCTCACCAAAGGTAGCGTGCCCCCCCCATACACACACTTTCCTTTTTGATAAGTCTACCCACCTCCACTCTTTCTCTTCCCTAATAAGAACTCTTATAGTGTGTTTTGTACCTCATGTTTTCTCATGACCGGTAAGTAAGGACTACCAATAAATAATACTATCTTCATGGAAGAAAGGACATGTACTTTGGATAGAGTTTTGATGTAATTATGCCTTATTGTGCACATAGGATTGTGTTAGATGAGGAAATGATCTTTCAAATTGTACTGTACTTAAATATGCCTAAAATAAACGACCCAGTGTCAGACTTTAGAAGTTTGCACCAATACAGACTACTGAGTTGTGATGAACCAGATTTCCTTCTTGCCTTACATGGATCATTATCTGATGGCTCTTGGGCTAGCAAAGACCCTCGCAGGCAAAAATCACGAGAAGACCTGTTATTTTATAAGGTTTTTTTTTGCATATAAATTTGGAAGAGAAAGAGAATGATTAATGAATGGCAAATTAAGAAGAATATTTTGATTCAAATGGTGTGTGTCTTAGTCACTGTTATATTGCTGTTGACACAATGCCCCAACAACTCCTATAAAATAAAATGTTTAATTGGGGTTTGCTTACAGTTTTAAAGGCTTAGTTCATTATCATCATTATAGGGAGCATGGCTGCAGGCATGCTGCTGGAGAAGTGGTTGTGAGCTACATCATGATTGGGGGGGCAAAGGGGGGAGAGAGAGAGAGAGAGAGAGAGAGAGAGAGAGAGAGAGAGAGAGAGAGAGAGAGAGAGAGAGAGAGAGAGAGAGAGAGAGACAGAGAGAGAGACAGAGAGAGAGACAGAGAGAGACAGAGAGAGAGAGGCATAGAGTCTGGCATGGGCTTCTGAAACCTCAAAGCCCAACCTCAATGGCATGCTTCCTCCAACAAAGCCACACCTCTTAATATTCTTAAACTTATCAAAGAGTTCTACTCCCTGGTGACTAAGCTTTCAAGTGTGAGCCTATAAAGTCCCTCAGCAACAGAATAGATGAACTTGCTAGTTCAATCAGGAAAGCAAGCAAAAAGCAAGAATAACTTCTTTCATATAAGCCTTCCTTCATAAGACTTTTATATGGGCTGCAACCAGAAGGTATGGCCCAGGTTTAGCCTGGGTTTCCCTATCTCAAGTGATCCAATCAAGAAAATGTCATAGAGGCTTGCTCATCTTATTAGATTTTAGTTGGTGCTTAGATATATTCAAGATGACAAGTAAGATTAGCTGCCAGAGTTTCATAGAAAACTCTAAAACAAAGAATTTAAGAAAGATTTAAAATATATTAAGCAGCTGAACTGGCACGATCACTCAGTGGGTAATAGCAAATCTGACGGCTGGTGTTGGATCCCCAGAACCCAAGTGGTGGGAAGAGAGAGTCAACTCCCACAGGTTGTCCTGTGACCTTCACACATGGACTATGTGACTCCCATGGATGCATACAAAAACACATGCATAAACACAGAAATAAATGAATATACAAAAATGTAAGTGATTTAAAAGAGTACTTAAGAAATTAGAAAGGTATATTTGATTCTCAATATTACTATAGGACCCAATCTAAGTTTCTGAGTTAATTTTTAGTTTTAAGAAGATGTCCATAAGAATATTACTATAGTCCTATTTGAAAACACCTAATTGTAAAATTTTTATTAAAAACATCTGTGCAAGGGCAGCTAGGGAAATGAAACAGAAGCAGAACCAATAGCAAGAAAAGTAATAAAGAAGGACTAAGTCAGCAAATTCCAACATAAATAATAAACTATCAACAATAAATCATGACTTCAGAACAACTATTAGGTGAAGTTACATTCCAAAAATAATACCCAAATACAAAATACATTTGAATATGAAAGAAGGGGTTTCAGAGACCTGCCTTGTGTAAATGAGTCACTGTGCAAAGAAAGTAAAGCTGAGCATGGGTGTGCTTTCCTGATGGATATGCACACACATGTGTGTAATGACACTTAAAGGTTAGATTTTACAATATAATGTAACAGTAAAATTATACATTGTAAGTCAATATAGATAGATAGAAAATGGTGAGTACTGTGAAGTAAATTTAAAAAAATCTAAAGCTTATTAATAACACTATCCTTGCTAGGGCTACTATTCTTATGATGAAATGCCACAGCCAATAGCAAATTTGGGAGCAAATTGTTTATTTGGTGTATGCTTCCATATTTCACTGTTCATCAGAAAAGGATAACAGGACAGGAACTCAAATAGGGCAGGAACAAGAGCTGATGCAGAGGCCATGGGAATATACTGCTTACTATCTTTCTCCTTGGGGCTTGCTCAGTCTGCTTTCTTATAGAAATGAAGACCACTAGCTCAGAGGTTGCCCCATCCACAATGGGCTTGGCTTTCCTACACCAGTCCCTACTCGAGAAAGATGCCTTACAAGTTTTCCTACAGCCAGATCTTATGAAGGCATTTTCTCAGTTGAGGCTCCCTCCTCTCTAATGTTCTAGTTTGTGTCAAGTTGACATAAAAACTAGCCACCACAGTTACCTAAGATCAAAGCCTATTCAAACTGCTCTTCAGATCTATTTCTCAGCTACACAATTTGCAAGAATCACGTTTTTTTTTTTTTTTTTTTTTGGTTTTTCGAGACAGGGTTTCTCTGTGTAGCTTTGCGCCTTTCCTGGAACTCACTTGGTAGCCCAGGCTGGCCTCGAACTCACAGAGATCCGCCTTCCTCTGCCTCCCGAGTGCTGGGATTAAAGGTGTGCGCCACGACCGCCCGTCAAGAATCACGATATTTAATGATGCACTATTTTGACTAAGTTATAAAGGGAAATTGTTTTATGATATTGTTCACAAACTAGTTTAGTTTTTATTGTGTTTTGGAAATTTTCTTTCAAATTATAAGCATATTCTTTCAGTCAGTATTTCCTGAAATACTGATGTGTTTGAAATGAAGTATTTCCAAAGACCTTACACCCTTATTAATAACAGAAAAGTGTAGTCAGAAGGTTTCTCCAGTCCTGCCTGGCCCCGTGATCTCACTGCTGTTTATAAAATAATCATTCAGAGGCTTATATTAATTACCAATTGAATGGCCTATGGCAGGTTTCTTGCTAGCTAGGTCTTATAATTTAACCCATTTCTATTCATCTATAATAGAATTTCTATAATCTATAATTGCCACGGTCACCGTGGCATTACCCATCTGCTGGCATCTTGCTATTCCTTTGGCGGTGGCTGGCTTCTCTCCAGAATCTGCCTTTCTCATTCCTGTCTCTCTCCTTGGATTTCCTGCCTGCCTTTAAGCTACCTTGCCATAGGCCAAAACAGCTTCTTTATTAACCAATGGGAGCAACATATATTCACAGCATACAGAAAGACATCCCCAAGCAGAAAAGTACTTAGAGAAATATTTCCAAGCACCTAACTGCCCATCAGTAAATGACTACTTGATTAAATTATGATACAAGCATTAGTGAAATAAAAGCAAGTGAACTCTTATCAAGATAGTGTGTTACTAACTGTAGTGGTTTGAATAGGAGTGGCCCCTTTGGTTCATATATTTGAATGTTTGGTCATAGAGACTAAGGTACTACTTGAGGACTAGGATGTCTGGACGTCTTGGGATAGGTGTAGTCTTGTCGGATTAAGTGTATCACTTGGGATGGTCTTTCAGGTCTCAAATTCCCAAGCCAGGCCCAGTGGCTCCCTCTTCCTGCTGCCTGTGGATCTGGATGGAAAACTCTCATCTACCATGTCTGCCTGTGTGTTGCCAGGTTCCACACCATGAGGATAATGAACTAAGCTTCTGAAACTGTAAGCAAGCCCCGAATTAAATGTTTTCCTTTATAAGACTTGCCATGGTCATGGAGTCTCTTCACAGCAATAAAACACTAAGACAGAAGTTGGTACCAGGAGTGAGGTATTGTTGTCACAGGCTTGACCATGTTCCTTAATAACAGAATGTGGACTTTGGGACTTCAAAATAAAAAAGCATTTGAACTGTTAAGCAAGACTTAATTGGCCATATTAGTAGAAGCATGGAAGACTGGTGCTGAGATCAATGTAGATTATAAAGGCCTGGCTTGAGAAGTTTCAAAGGAGAAGAATATTAGTAAGTATTCCAGAGATTGCTCTTATGCTATTTTGGCAAAGACGTAGCTGCTTTCTGCCTTTGTCCAAAGAATCTGCCTGAGGCTAAATTGAAAAGTTTTGAAGAATGGCATTGGCAGATATTTCAAGATAGCTTAGTATTGATTTTTATGTGGTTATTAGTGATCAGTATTATGTAGGTAGAACTATAATGAAAAGGAGCAAGCTGAGAAAGGAAAAACACAAAATGTACAATTTTATGAAAAATGGAACACAGGAAGTATAATGGAACTAAGTCCAGTGCTAACAGAAATAAAAAGTAAAAAAAAAAAAAAAAAGTCTGATGTTAAATGGAATAAAGGGAGTGGTGACCTCAGGTCAAGATACCACCCAGCTAAGCTTCCAACTTGTGAAATGGAATTAAAGAAAAGATTAAGCAGTAAAGGAAACCTCAAAAACAGAAAGCTGATGAAGATGTAATTGAATAAGGAGGCAATGTTCTAACTCCAGCAAGCAGGCGAACTTGGGAGCTCCAACCCCATAATTCACACTTTAGAGTCAAGGATAAAAGGAAGGTGTTGTGAAATCTCTGTCCTTAGCTAAAGAAAGCCACTGAGGCTAGGTATGTGTCAGGGATGTCCCCTGCATGAAGGTTCAGAGAGGCCATTGCATGAAGCTGTGAAGGTGAAGTCTGGATTGTGTCGGAGCCCCAAGATTTTGGAAATGCCGGTAATGGGAAACCTACCAATGAGAACTGCTAACAGGGTATAGAAACAGCACTCGAGAGGTGTGCTGCAGTTAACAAAGCTGAAAGGAGATGAAGCTCTAACGAATGCTTTGACATCACCAAGTGAAATGCTGAGTTTAGATTTGCCTTGCTGTTTTTCAGTCTTGCTTTGCTCCAGTATTTCCTCACTATGTTCCCTTTCCTCCCTTTTGGAATGGTAATGTATGTTCTGTGCCACTATATGTTGGATGTATTTTATCTGATTTTATATTTTGATTTTACAGGGGGTTTCAGTTAAGATAATTACTTTGAGTCTTAAAAGAGACTTTGAACTCTGGACTTTAAACAGTGTTAAGACTGTGATAGAGTGTGTGGACATTTAAAGTTGGACTGAAGGCATTTTTTCATTATGATATAGTTATAAACCTATCGATATCAGGGAGTAGAATGTGGTGTATTGAATAACGATGACCCCATAGGCTTATATGTTTGAATGCTCAGTCATAAGGAATGTCACTGCCTGGGAGGGATTAGGAGATGTGACCTTGTTAGAGTAGGTGTGGCCTTGTTGGAGAAAGTATGTCACTGGGGGTGCGTTTTGAAGTTTCAAGGAGCCATGACAGGCCCAGTATCTCTCTCTCCTGATGCCTGTGTATTCAGATGTAGAACTCTCAGCTACTTCTCTAGTACCTTGTCTGCCTGCATGCTTCAGTGTGTCTAGCTGTGATGAGAATGGACTAAACATCTGAAACTGTAAGTGAGCCTTAGTTAAATACTATCTTTTACTAGAGTTTCCATGGTCAAGGTGTCTCTTCACAGCCATAGAACCCTGACTAAGACAGACACCTAATTTCTGTATTTTCATTAAGAGATTGATTGACAAAAGAGCAGGGAGGGGTCTCTGGATGGGATGGAGGGAGGAAAGAGGAAGGGCAAGGGGTGAAATTCTGAAATGAAAGTCTGAAAATTTAATGGACATAATTAAAAGGAGAAGTTCAGAGAATTGTTTACCCGCAGTTGTCCAATGTAGTGGCATCTATTAGATTACAGATCATAAGATCCAGTGTCAGTATTCATAGACACTGCCAGTTAAACTGAATAATCTCAAGGGGAACTTTTTAAACAGGAAAGGCTGATTGCATTTGCAGTGATATATGAGACCCAGGTGACATCCAAAATCCTGGATGAAAAATAATATTAAGGCATAAAATGAATACTCAAATGTGATAATATAAATTTCCCATTAGTTATAAAAGCATGTATTATCATTGAAATATTTTAATGGGTTAAAAAATTTAAGTATCTGTTTTATTGAAGTATAATATTTCCTTAAAGTAATATTTTCTTCTCATGAATAGTCTATTTCCTCTTTACAACAGAAAAATAGTCTTTGATATTCTTACTACACACTGAAAATTCTATTTTTGAAAGTTTAGAGTTATGTTGTATATTTTATGATTATTCAAAACATTAAGCCAATTTCTCTACTTTTTTATGAAAATTGTTGCAAACACAATGTATAGTAAATATAGTTTAGATGTATTGTCAGAAATTCAGTATTCACAATGGTATCCTCAAGTGTATGTTAATAGTATTTGGAAGTGAGAACTTTTGGAGGTGATTGCTACTGTAAAGTTGTGAGGATGAGATTCTCTAGTGACCCGGTTGCTTTTTAAAATGAGAAAGGCCCCATATGTCCTGTTTGTGTTAAGTCACCAGGCAGTGTCCTTTGTTGTTTTATTACAGCCAAAGAATGGGAATCATAGGTTCCAGAGTGAACTAAGTCTGAAGTTTACATTACCTAACCTCTTTTATTATTAATTTATTAACAAGTGGACTAAGAAAATCGTTCTGTTTAATGCTAATCATACTCCTTTAGAATATATAACTTATTCTGGACAGAATATGTGTCACTGTTTAGATATCAAATCTAAAATTTAGGAATCAAAACTTATAAGAAAGTTGATTTCTACAAAATTACAGAACTGTCAATCATTTTTAATATCTTAAAAGGCTGAAGGGAGCATTCATACTGTATCTTTTTTTTTAAATACAGGTCTTTGTGTCATCATGATGCTAGGTTGTATTCCAGATACTCAAGGGTCTAAGAAAAGAGAAAAACTTAAACTGAGAAGTCCAAGATCATAATACACAATAGGGTGATATACTAAATCAAAACAAAATAATTATAACTCTTAACTTGATTTTCTACAGTTGGAAAATTTAAAATACTTTCAAATATGGATGTAGATGTAGAAAACAATCCCTCTCTTAGAGAATTCTCCAGTTGACATTATATCAAATCAAATCTATTACCTATTCTTTATTTTCTGTTTGCAGTTCTAAAGAACAACTTGATATTGTGCTAGATTTCAATGTCCTGGGGTAAACAGAAGCTCCCTGAAATAGTTCAGGCTTTGTTCCTCTAGTCCCAGAGCACATGTCATCTTAAAAGAGAAAAAAATGTCCTGGAAATATGAGTCTTTGCTCCTCTCCCCCACAGAAATCAGAATGTCCTTCAGACTCTTGTCCAAAGTGCCTCTAGTATCCCAGGGCTCCAACCCCGGGAAGATTGACTTTTGGATCTCTCATTTGTAGGGTGCAGAATACCAAGACCCCGTCTGTACTGGCCTGGTCTCTTGACTGTGAAGGATTGGCTCACAAGGGATCTCTGAGTGCCCCAGTCTTTTTCTGAATATCTGTAATTAATGTTTCACATATATTTTCATGTGTGTTATGCTTTACTAGCCTCAGGCAAACAGGAAATCAGTGTTTACTGGTAGCTAAAGATGTAGTGGACATATTATCATTGTTGGGATAATGTAGACTGTTGCTCTTTTAAAAGAAAAATTCTTTTCTTGGTGTTGATAATTTGCAAACCTGCCATAAAGTTAACTTGAAAGAACCCTATAACTCCCTGCTAGCACACTTTTCTAGCCCTACCACTGAAAACCTTCCCTGCCCCTGGAATGTAACTCAGTGTTAGTCAGCATGTCTAGTGTGCACAAGACCCTGGATCCAAGCCTTAGCCCTGAAAATAAAACCCATGACGTTATTGTTCGGGAAGGTACATGCAGCTTCTTAGCCCAAGGTAATTAGACTCTATGATATTACATTACCTGAAACTGGCTTGCATTATTCTCAGCATTAACCTTATTTACCATCAAGCGAAAGCCTCCATAACCTGATTTCTGGGGATGGTGCTCCATTAAAGTGTTTGTCATTAGGACTACTGAGCAACCTCTGCTTTCCTAAGTACACTCATTTTCACAGCAGAATTTGGGGAAATGAGCAGCATTTTTGTAGGTGGATGAGATATGTTCTTTTCCTTCATCATGTTTCTTTGTGTGATGATGTGTCATAACTTTTCCTATTTCTCAGGCAAAGCTTATCCTGGAGTTGAGAAGTAATTCTTACCATGTGTACCATATCACAAAGCAAAGTATATCCATCTCTTTCCCTGGGCATACATCATTTCAGAAAATGACGTTTCCTATTTGTTTTAAACTGTGGATAGGACTCCATCTCATCTTTGTCACAATAAATACTTCATTTAGGTAATATCCTAAAATGTACCTTAATATATATGCACACTAGACACACATATATGGTTACATATATTTTTATGTTAATTCATACATAGGAGTACACATGTTTAGGATATAGGGAAGAAATGTATCAGTATATAAAACATAAATATGTAGTTGCTTATTTAACATGTGCATCCTCAAACAAATCTATAACCAACTTGTTATCACATAAGTTTACCAAAGATCCGAGAAGAAAAAAAGAACGGAACACTTCTCTTCCTCTTCCCATCCCTAGGGTAAAGAACAAACTGCTGTGCTCATAGTACACTTTTATTCTTTGTTAAAAAAAAAAAGAAAGCTTTACAAAAAGCCAGGAACCAAAGATGAAAATTGTTTGATTCTATTTAAATAGTTGTCCTGTGGGGAGAAAAGTCTTCTTCTCACCTGGAGACTCGGAAATCTTACAGCTTCAGAAAACTCCCAAGGGTTCACTGTAGAGATGCAAGGCCACTGAAGGCTGTGGAGTCAGAGCTTTCTTGAAAAGAATAAATAGTTCTCCTCTGCATCACCTCTTAAATTTTCCCCTCTTTTTTCCCCTTCAACTTCCACAATTCTGTCATCTACAGCTAACTCAACAGGTAATTTGCTCAAGTGCAAAACACTCTGCCCTAGCCCTCGCAGGAATGGTAGAATGTGAAAACGTTCTCTAATTTTTAGGGATATTAATGTTTTTAGTAGCTCTTTTACATATATAGCATTTGAATATGTATAGTAAAGTATATATGTAGAGATATTTTATACCTTTATATTAAAATCATATTTTAGTTTAAATGCAAAAGATCTAAGGGATTGAGATGTAGTCAGTGGGCAGAAAACTTGCCATGGGTTCCAACGTCAGTACTGCATGAAAACTGGACATAGTGGTACATGGCTGTAATACCAGTATTCAAAAACTACAGACAGGAAGACCAGAAGGTCAGTGCCATTTCCTGACTATAGACACAGATAACATGGAAGTCATAAGTCTACTTATTTGCAGTGGTGCTTGAGTTTGCAAATTTATATATGTTTACATCTATGTTGCAGCCATTTCAAAAGCTTTGAAAACCAAATCATATCTTGTGTGGTAGTTTGAATGCAATTGTCTCCCATAATCTCATAAGAAGTGACACTATTTGGAGGTAAGGCTTTGTTGGACTGTGTATGGCCCTGTTGGAGGAAGAGTGTCACTGTAGGGATGAACTTTGAGGTCTCTTTTGTTCAAGCTTCCCTCAGTGTGACTGTAAGTTGACTTCCTGTTGCCAATAAGATGTAGGACTCTAGGCTACTCCTGCAGCACCATATCTGCCTGAATACTGCCATGCTCTGTGCCATGATAATAATGGACTGAACCTATGAACTGCAAGCCATTCCCCTCAATTAAAGGTTTTCCTTAAAAGAGTTGCTGTGGTCTTGCTGTCTTTTCACAGCAATAAAAACAAACAAACAAACAACAACAACAAAAACCTATGGTATCTTGGAACAATTACCAGAAGCACATTCTACAACAATCAGATTGAAATACAACTCTGAATGATTAAAAGCAGAGAATACATTAGGGTTTTTAAAGAAAGTAAAATAAAGGAAATTGAATAGCGTAAAGCTGGTTCTGACTGGCAAATTACTACTAATAATGTGGTCAAGTAACTTACCAAAAATATTGACAAGAAACATTAAAAACAATGAACTCACCCAACAAACTGAAAAATTAAAAAAAATTTACCACATGTATGTAGAGAGCTGCGTGCCGCACCCTAAGATGGTGCTGGCTTCCGCCCTCCACCCTCCCAAAGATGAGTGCTCTCTGTTGTAAACAACTCCATATTTGGCTTGGCTCTTGGCTCTGGCTTGCTTCAGCATACCTGGACCTATCCATGATGCCCACGTAGCGAGCTAGGGTTGGCTACCCAAAGGTTATTTAGGCTGAGGGAGGGTTCTCCCCGGTGTCAGAAGATTGTTCAAGGTTCCTGAATAAACTGCTGAAAGAAGAGCTCGGTGTTGCGTCTTCCTTGCTGGATGAGGTGGTCGCGACCCATGTATGTTGATGTGGTAATTCCTTTTTAGTAATTCTAAATAGGAAGCTAAATTTCCTCTTTAATAAGATTCTCTAGATTTTCTAAAGAGGAATTACCACATCAGCTATTTTTTCTTTTTCTCTTTCTTTTTAAACTTTGTGTGCTTGATGAAGGATGAATATAACACACTTAAAATTCTCCGAGTCCTAAGCATTAGGTCTAAATATGTAATAATCTCTATTAAAACTACCTCCATTTTCTTTCTCTATTTGGAAACAGGAGTAGTATATATACATATATTCATTAAATGAATAAGTTCTTTGATAAAGAAACATGCTTTAGTTTATTCTTTTAAACATATTTATCAGTAACACTAAGCCATGATTGTTATTCCCCTGCAGAAATAGATAAAACCTTGTGAAAATCAAGGCAGCAAAAATGAGCTTCTAACTTTCAGAACTATAGTTTATACAGTTCTTTTCTCTTTCTTAAGTTATCTCATGTCTTTAACCCAAGAACCTGAATTCCTTCTTTATGCTTTAGATAATGCTAAGTTCATGAATTACCTTAATTCCTTTGTCAATATTCTCAGATGGTCTTTAAGGCCATCCTAGTTACAGTGTTTGGAAAATACTAGTCAATTGTTGAGAGCTGCCTAATAACACTTGTAATGGAATCCTGTACTTTTAATGGAATTTACCAGAAGGTAAGAAAATACAGAAATTAAAAGAGAATTTGGGGGTGTGAGGGAGGACTCAATGCGTATCTTTGCATATTGTGCAAGTACCAACTCTCTTTATATAGCAGACCTCCACTGATGTTTATATAGTGAACAGTCATGAATTCTGAGGGATTGTCTCCCTCTGGAGTAAACTGAAGTAAAGTAAACTACAGTCAGTAAAATAAAATCAAAGTCTCTCTCCAGAGCAAGGCTAGCTGACTTCTCTTTTTGCCCATCATAAAACATCAGGTCTCACAGGTTCAGATTTCCTACTTTTGTGACACAGATCCCTGTGTGTGTGGCATCAAACTGGGTTACTCTATGTTGTCCCTGTGGAATTTAAAGGGCAAAGGAAAACACAGAAACATAAAGCCATGTTGTTTACTGTGCGATAAATAAGAAAAACCTTTTCTTTTTCTGACCCGGAAATTTTGTGTTTCATCTATGAAACTGTGACACATAAAAATTGACTTGAAATAAGGAAAAATGTCTTAATATTCCAGTTGTTGACAGTAAGACACAAATCATGATGAAACCACCAAAATCTTAACAAAGATATTTGCAAAATAAAATGACCCTGAAATGGGACTTCTGTGAGGATTAAACGAGAGCATAGATTTAAATGGTGTAATGCAATATCTATGCACACTAACAATACACATCAGCTACCTTGGACCAATGCTGCTTTGACATAGCTAAAGTGGCATAAGTGACAATTTGTTTCTACATCAAATCAAAGATGACACTTTTCTCTCTACCCACAGATTCTGGTCTTAGAAAACTTAAATTTCCCCATGTCCTCCCATTGGTGTTTTCCTCACAGTGACTCAGATTTCATATTTATTTTCCCTCTACTCAATAAACTTTTGTTTGTCAGCATCAGGACTAATCATTTATGTAGTTTATGACACTGAGTGAAGCAAATGGCACATTATTCACACCCATATGACTTCCCATGCATCAATTTAATAATTGCTTTTAAAAAATCAAAACAAAACAAGCATTTATTCACCCCTGAACAGAGTTAAGGTCATCTGGAATGGCTCATACATATTCAATAGTTTCTTTACAATCATGATGTCCTAATGTCTTCCCAGGATGTAGGGTCAAGGCAACCATATAAACATTAATTCCCAAATATTGCTGGTCTAGTTATTCAATTATTGCATAACACGAGGATACAGATATCCTTCCAAGTTGTTTCTTGGAAACTTAAGAAGTTGTATACAAATGACAATAGACAGTGTCTGCTTGGGTCTTCATTTCAGTTGAGGCCTGCTCTGTTGAGTGTGATGGGTGTCCCTCCAATGGTGTTTCTTTCCTACAACAGAAAGAGTAGTAATCTGCTACATACTTTATGAATGTGCAGAAGAAACTCAAAGTCTCCAACAAACTGAGTGATTGTGAGATGAAAATATTAAGTACTCTAATTCAATTAGAATGTATTATATACATAAATGCCATACTCTACCTCAAAAATACATAGTTATATGTCAATAAAAATTTCAAAAACTTTTAAGAGATTAGAAATATTAATCACCCGGTGACCTCGTGGCGCAATGGTAGCGCGTCTGATTCCAGAAATATTAATCACCCTGATCTAATTTTTCCTTAATTTGAAATATTAATGATAGCACAAACAGAATTTGAACACATTTTGCCCTACATATGTATTATTAAAACAATAATAATAAGAATGACAAACCTCATGATGTCATTATTTTTCTCTGCTGAGTAGTACTCCATTGTGTATGTGCACCACATTTTATTTATCCATTCTTCAGTGGAAGGGCATCTAAGTTGTTTCCAGGTTCTGGCTATTACAAACAATGCTGCTATGAGCATAGCTGAGCAAGTGCCCTTGTGGTATGATTGAGCTTTCCTTGGGTATATGCCCAAGAGTGGTATAGCTGGGTCTTGGGGGAGATTGATTCCAAATTTTCTAAGAAAGCACCTGTACAAGCATGCATTCCCACCAACAGTGGAGGAGTGTTCCCCTTGCTCCATGTCCTCTCCAGCATAAGGTATCTTCAGTGTTTTTGATCTTAGCCATTCTGACGGGTGTAAGGTGGTATCTCAGAGTTGTTTGTTTTGTATTTCCCTGATGATTAGGGATGTTGAGCAATTCCTTAGATATCTTTCAACCATTGGAGCTTCCTCCATTGAGAATTCTCTGTTTAGTTCTATAGCTCATTTCTTAATTGGACTGTTGGGCAATTTGATGTCTAATTTCTTGAGTTCTTTATATATTTTGGATATCAGCCCTCTGTCAGATGTGGGGTTGGTGAAGATCTTTTCCCATATCTGTAGGCTGTCGCTTTGTCTTGTTGACTGTGTCCTTTGCTCTACAAAAGCTTCTCAGTTTCAAGAGGTCCCATTGATTGATTGTTTCTCTCAGTGTCTATGCTATTGGTGTTATATTTAGGAAGTGATCTCCAGTGCCAATGCGTTCAAAACTACTTCCTAGAAAAAATCATCCCGAGTAAGGTAACCCAGAATCAGAAAGACAAACATGATATGTACTCACTCATAGGGATACTAGATGTAAAACAAAGGATGACTAGACAGCTATTCACAACTCCAGGGAGGTTACCTAGTAAATAGGACCCTAAGAAAGACACAGGGATCACACAACAACAGAGAAATGGATAAGATCTACATGAGCAAACTGGATGTGAGAGGGGGTAATGAAGGGCAAGGGTCGAGGGAAAGAGAGCTTAGAGGAGCAGGAGATCCCAGCTGGATCAAGAACAGAGTGGAAGAATAAGGAAAGAGATATCATGATAAATGAAGACCCCATGGGAATAGAAAGAAGCAAAGTGGTAGAGAGGTTCCCAGAAATCTACAAAGATACCTTGACAATAGACTACTGGCAATAGTTGAGAGAAAGCCTGAACTGACCTACTCTGGTGATAGGATGGCCAAACACCCTAACTGTCGTGATAAAACTCTCATCCAATAACTGATGGAAGCGGATGCAGAGATCCACGGCCAGGCCCCAGGTGGAGCTCTGGGAGTACAATTGGTGAGAGAGAGGAGGGATTATATGAGCGAGAGATGTTGAGACCCTGATTGGAAAAAGCACAGGGACAAATAGCCAAACTAGTGGAAACTCATGAACTATGAACCAATATCTGAGGAGCCACCATGGAACTGGATCAGGCCCTCTGGATATGTGAGACAGTCGATTAGCTTGAACTGTTTGGGAGGCCCCCAGGCAATGGGACTGGGACCTGTCCTTAGTGCATGAGCTGACTTTTTGGAGCCTGGGGCCTATGCTCTGACACTTTGCTCAGCCTGGGTGAAGGGAGGAGGGGACTGGACCTGCCTGGACTGAATCTACCAGGTTGAGCTGAATCCCCAGGGGGAGTCCTTGTCTTGGAGGAGATGGGACTGGGGGGTGGACTTGGGGGAGTGCTTTGGGGGGGCAGGAGGAGGGAGGACAGGGGAATCCATGGCTGATATGTAAAATAATTTTTGAAAAATATTAATATTTAAAAATCTCAAAAAAATAATGACAAAAGTAATTTCTCAAGTCAAATTCTTAAATAAATTTATATTGGGGGTGTATGGAAAGATTTCTTAGTCATTAAGAGTACTTGCTGATCTTGCAGAGAACCTTGGTTTCGTTTCTATCACCTATATGTGTGCCTTATGCCCACAGTGACCATCAGATCCCTTGAATCTGTGGACATAAGGCATGCATATATTACACATACAGATATGGGGGAAAGCACTTTACACATAAAATAATAACTTTAAATACAAAATTAAGAAAAAGATATATTTGGGGGATAAAGAGATATCACAGAAATTAAGAGTACATACTGCTCACAAGGAGGATCCAAGTTTGGTTCTCAGTATTCAAGTCAGAGGACTCACAACCACCTGTGACTCTACCTCCAGGGGATCCACTGCCCCCTTCTGGACTTTTACAGCCATCTGCACTCATATATGCATATACTCTCAAAGAGGCAGACATATATACACATAATTAAAAGAAACCCATTTAAAGATTATCTGCTAAAGATTCTTATTGTGGTGAGATTTATTTTCATTTAAATTCTGTGTGTGCATGTCTATGTGTGGGTATGTGCATATGTGAGTGGAGGTGCCCTTGGCCACCACAGGCATCAGATCCCTCTGGAGTGACATTACTGGTAGTTGTAAATGAGGTATTTTAAACTTTTTATCAGCACATATCTATTGTAATGAGTGATAAATTTTTCTTAAGGTCATTTAATTCAAGTATAACTGCACTCCATGACAGACTATATAGTTCAGTCATTAAACCCTTAGCCCACATTCTCAGGGTACTAGACAGCAATGTCAGCATCATGCCAACATTATATTGCTAACTATAAAATAACAACGGATGGATAAAACCTACATAGACATATAGTACAGTCAATTAAAATAGTTACCTACGGGCTAGAGATATTTCTCAGTGCATAAGAGCATTTGCTGCTCTTTGAGAGGCCCCAAGTTCATTTTGAAGAACATTTTTGTTGACTCTGAATCCCATTTTGATATTGCATCTTTTAACATTATGGGTTTGTTCTTCACTGCTTTCTCATTTCTTAGCTTATTTCATTCTTAATTGTAATACTTCTTAAAGTATGGTATGGAAGCTATTACAGAGTTTGTTCTTGGTTACATTCTTCCTGCTGCCTACTATTTAATCAGTATGTATAAAGGCATTGTTTATCCAATAGTTTTGCAATTTTCAGAGTTTTGTCTTTATTTTATTGCAACTATTTTTTTTTTTGCTTTTCCCCTTCATTTCTTCTCAACTTGATGGACCTTATTAAAGCATCCCATAATTCTTGGCCTATATTTCTGGTATAATTTTCCACTATATTTCCCCTTTGAGTTTCACTATGGCTATTTTCTGTTAATTAGTATTTAATAATATCGTTTGGTGCATGACCAAATGAACTGCTATTAAACTCATTAATTCAGTTCTTAATGAAGTTTTGCAGTTTTAAGTTTTAGAATGTCCTTTTCATTAAAAAATCAAATTCTCAATTCCCTAGTGAGGGAATCTTTGTCCTGTATTATCTTAAATATTTTAATCAGTTATCTGTGGTGATATTTTATTTGTGCTCTAACAAATAAAGCTTGCCTGAGGATCAGAGGACAAAGCCAACCACTATATTATACATAGTGATCAGGCAGTGGTACCACATGACTTTAATCCTAGCATTCAGGAGGTAGAGATTCATCTGGATCTCTGTGAGTTCAAGACCACACTGGAAACAGAGCCAGGCATAGTGGCACATGCCTTTAATCCCAGCACTAGTTAACCATAGAGGTCTGGAGATCTGTACAGACAGACAGAAAGTGATAGAGCTGGGCTGAAAGAGGAAGTAATGTAGCTGGGCAGAGAGAGGAAGTAAGATGTCAGGACACAGAAAAGTATATAAGTCATGAGTATACAGGAAGTAGCTTTCTTGGGCTGAGAATTTATTAGTGGTAAGAACTTGTGGTTGGCTTGTTCTATTTCTCTGCTCTTTCAGCTTTTACCCCAATATCTGGCTCTGGGTTTTTTATTAGTAAGACCATTTAGCAATTCATGTTACATCTGGTGTTCTACACAGTTGGCAGAGTTGGTGAGTCAATTAAGATTTCTTAAAGGGAGAAATTAGTTAAAAAAGAATTTTCCCACATTAAAATATATGAAAAAAATTTATAATGGAGAGAATTTGATTTCTGTTTGATAACACATTAGGCAGTCTGAAAATAGAACAATTAAATAAGAGGATAATTAATGTTGATGGAATTTATATAACATCAATTATGAATATTATTGGTTTGATTATTTTTGTTTTATCATTAAAAAGTTTGGCTAATAGGAGTGCCAAGATAAACATTTTAGAAAAACTTGTTAAAACATATCATAGAGATATTTAGACCCAGACAGAAGAATTTAAAGGTGAACCAATCTCAGCATTGCATTATACAGTTAGAGATAAACAGCCTAAGGCTTTCAAACAGCACAACGTAATCTATCTGATAACCTTACAGGAACTGCTATATGCTCAATGCTGTGTATGACCTGATTGGACTCCTGTGCAAATGATAAATTTGAGGAGATTCAAGGAAGCCAGTGTCTCGTATGGTATGCATTCTCCCTTTGTAAAGCAGATGTTAAACTTGTGGTCAACTTGTAATAGAATTATCCCTCAAGACTGGAAAGATTTGATTACAGCTGTCCTAGAGGCTGGTGCACAGTCACAATGGAGAACCTGATGGGAAGAGGAGGCTAAGACTGTAGAACAACAATAGAGGGCTAGAGGTATGGAAAATTCCCAAGGTCAACTTCTTGGAGAAGGCAACAACCTCGATATAAAAAGATAATCTTTATATGATAGCCACACTTTAATTTTATGCCACATGGCAGCCTAGAATGCTTGGGACAGAATTGAAGAAGTAGGAAAGAAAATTGAGTCATTTACAAAAATTATACAGGCCCCCCCCCAAAAAACCTTCATGGATTTCTTACAAAGGCTGTCTTCAGTACTAAATAGAATGAACTTCAGAGGCTAGGCAGATAATAATAGAATCTCTGGCTTTTGAAAATGCACAATGCAAAAGGGTAATTAGGTACCACTGCCTGATCAGCACCCTTGGAGGGATGGATGTAAGATGAAATTAATATTGAATCTCTTGACCATGATGATGCTTGAATAGGAGAGGTGGATTTCTAGGAGTCTGAAGAAAAATAGTAATGTCAGATGTGTCAAATGTGGTAAACAGCACCCGATCGAACTAAGAAGTGAGTCTTTATCCTCATAACCAAACATCCCAGACCCTAGGCTTTGGGCCCAGGGATACAACCCTGCACTCCTACACCACCACCCATTGCAGATCCAGTTTCAGTCTAGTTGGCAGGCAGACCTCCTGCAGACTACCACCATCCCCCAACAGACCCTGTAACCCACAAGCCCCACTCCTCCCAACCCACCCATGTGTCAGGATTACAGCTACTCCCTGAGACAGATCCCATGAGTGCCAATTGGACTAAGAGCTGCTCCCTGAGACAAAGAGTCCATCAGCACTGATTAGACCAAGAGCTCCCAATGGACCAAGAGTATCGATCAGACCAAGAGAGGCTCCCTCAGACATAGACACCACTTGCACCAAGTGGAGAAAGAGATGGGTCGATGCCAGTGCAAAAATACAGTCAACAATATAAAAACCAATATGGCTCCATCAGAACCTATATCAGGAAGACCTGAACACTCTAACCAGAAGAAACAGGAGAAATCCACTTTAAAAATGACCTTAAAAAGATGATAGAGAACTTCAAAATGGAAATGAAAAATTACCTTAAAGAAATCGAGGAAAAGTCAAACAAAAAATTGGGAGAAATTGGTAAATCCCTTAAGGAAAGCCAAGAGAAAGCAATTAATCAAGTAAGGGAAACAGTTCAAGATTTGAAAACTGAAATTGAGAAAATAAAGAAGACAAAAATTGAGGGAATGCTGGAAGTGGAAAATCTGAGTATATGAACAGGAACTTCAGATGCAAGTATAACCAATAAAATGCAAGAGATGGAAGAGCAGATCTCTGGTGTTGAAGAAATGATAGAGAAAATAGATTCATCAGTCAAAGAAAACACTAAAGCCAACAAAGTCATGGTCCAAAATGTTCAGGAAATTTGGGACACCATGAAAAGACCAAACCTAAGAATATTAGGGATAGAAGAAGGAGAATAGCAACTCAAAGGCACAGAAAATATATCCAACAAAATTAGAGAAGAAAACTTTCCCAACCTAAAGAAGGAAATGCCTGTAATGATACAAGAAGGTTACAGAACATCAAATAGACTGCATCCAAAAAAAAATGTCCCCTCACCACCTAATAATCAAATCACTGAACATACAGAATAAAGAAAAATATTAAGAGCTGCAAAGGATAAAGGCCAAGTAACATATAAAGAGAGACTCATAAGAATAACACCTGACTTTTCAATGAAGACTCTAAAAGCCAGAAGGTCCTGGATAGATGTTATGCAGACACTAAGAGACCATAGATGCCAATCCAGACTATTATACCCAGCAAAACTCTCAATCAACATAGATGGAGTAAACAAAATGTATTCCATGATAAAACCAGATTTAAACAATATCTTTCCACAAATCCAGTCCTACAGAAAGTACTAGAAGGAAAAATCCCACCTAAGGAAGTTAGATACAACCATGAAAACATAGGCAATAGTCCCAAACTAACAAATACCAAAGAAGGGAAACATACAACACTACCACCGAAAAATAACAGGAATTAACAATCACTGATCATTAATATCCATTAATATCAATGTTCTCAATTCACCTATTAAAAGACACAGGCTAACAGAAAGGATACAAAAACAAGATCCATCTTTCTGCTGCATTCAAGAAACACACCTCAATTCAAAGACAGACACTACCTCAGAATAAAAGCCTAGGAAAAGACTTTCCAATCAAATGGATTTAAGAAGCAAGCTGGTGTAGCTGTCATAATATCTAATAAAATAGACTTCAAACTAAAATCAATTGAAAGAGATTGGTAAGGACATTACATATTTATCACAGGGAAAATCCAACAAGATGAAGTCTCAATTCTGAATATTTATGCCCCAAATACAAGGGCACCCACATTTGTAAAAGAAACATTACTAAAGCTTAAATCACACATCAAACTCCATACACTAGTAGTGGGAGACTCAATACCCCACTCTCACCAATGCACAGGTCTGCAAGACAGAAACTTAACAGAGAAATAAGTGACCTAACAGAAGTTATGAATCAAATGGACTTAATAGATATCTACATAATATTCTACACTAACACAAAAGAATATACCTTCTTCCCAGCACCCCATGGAACCTTTTCTTAAATCGACCACATGCTTGGTCACAAAGCAAATCTCAACAGATACAAAAAAAAAAAAAATGGAATAACCTCCTGCATCTTATTGGACCACCATGGCTTAAAGATAGATTTCAACAACAACAAAAATTACAGAAAGCCTACAATCTCATGGAAACTGAATAATAGCCAATTTAATTACCAATGGGTCAAGGAATAAAGAAAGAAATTAAAGATTTCCTAGAATTCAATGAAAATGAATGTATAACATACCCAAACTTATGGACCACAATGAAAGCAGTGCTAAGAGGAAAACTGATAGCACTAAATGCCCACATAAAGAAGTTGGAGAAATCTCACACTAGTGACTTAACAGCACACCTGAAAGCACTAGAACAAAAAGAAGCAAACTCACCCAGGATAAACAGATGCCAGGAAATAATCAAATTGAGGGCTGAAATTAATAAAATAGAAACAAAGAGAACAATACAAAGAATCAATGAAACAAAGAGTTGATTCTTTGAGAAAATCAACAAGATAGACAAGCCTTTTTCCAAATTAACCAAAATACAGAGAGAGAGCATCCAAATTAACAAAATCAGCAATGAATAAGGAGACATAATAACAGTGAGGAAATCCAGAGAATCATCAGGTCATACTTCAAAAACCTGTACTCCACAAAATTGGAAAGTCTGAAAGAAAGGGACAATTTTCTGGATAGGTACCCCATACCAAAGTTAAATCAAGACCAGATAAACTATTTAAATAGACCAATAACCACTAAGGAAATAGAAAGAAAAAAAAGCCCAGGACCAGGTGGTTTCAGTGCAGAATTCTACCAGATTTTCAAAGAAGAGCTAATACCAATACTTTTCAAATTTTTCCACACAATAGAAACAGAAGGGACATTACCACACTCTTTTTATGAGGCTACTGTTACCCTGATACCCACACCACACAAAGATGCAACAAAGAAAGAGAATTACAGACCAATCTTCCTCATGAATATTGATACAAAAATACTCAATAAAATACTGGCTAACTGAATTCAGGAACACATCAAAGAAATTATCCACCATGACCAAGTAGGCTTCATCCCGGGATGCAAGGATGGTTCAACATATGAAAATCTGTCTATGTAATACACCATATAAACAAACTGAAAGAAAAAAAACACATGATCATCTCATTAGATTCTAAAAAAGCATTTGACAAAATCCAACAGCCCTTCATGATAAAGGTTCTAGAGAAATCAGAAATACAAGGAACATATCTTAACATAATAAAGGTAATTTATAGCAAGCCAATAGCCAACTTCAAATTAAATGGAGAGAAATGCAAAGCGATTACACTAAAATCAGGAACAAGACAAGGCTGTCTGCTCTCCCCATACTTATTCAATATAGTACTTGAAGTCCTAGCTAGAGCAATATGACAACAAAAGGAGTCCAAGGGGATACAAATTGGAAAGGAAGAAGTCAAACTTTCACTATTTGTAGACAATATGATAGTATACATAAGTGACCCCAAAAATTCTACCAGGGAACTCCTAGCTGATGAACTCCTTTAGTAAGGTGGCAGGACACAAGATTAACTAAAAAAACAAACCAAAACAAACAAAAAAACAGTAGCCCTACTATATACAAATGATAAATGGGCTGAGAAAGAAATTAGAGAAACATCATCCTTTACAATAGCTACAAATAATATAAAATACCCTAGGGTAACTTCAAGCAGGTGAAAGACCTGTATGGTAAGAACTTTAAGTCTTTGAAGAAGGAAACTGAAGAAGATATCAGAAAATGGAAAGATCTCCCATGCTAATGATTGGTAGAATTAACATAGTAAAAATGGCCATCTTACCAAAAGCAATCTACAGATTCAATGCAATCCCCATCAAAATCTCAAGACAATTCTTCACAGACTTGGAAACAATAACACTTACCTTTATATGGAAAAACAAAAACCCTAGGATAGCTAAAAGAATTCTGTATAATAAAGCAACCTCTGGAGGCATCATGATCCCTGACCTCAAGCTCTACTATAGAGCTATAGTAATAAAAACAGCTTGGTACTGGCATAAAACCAACATGTGGACCAATAGAATTGAATTAAAGACCCTGACATTAATCCACACACCTATGAAGATATGATTTTCGACAAAGAAGCCAAAACTGTACTATGGAAAAAAGAAAGCATCTTCAACAAATGGTGCTGGCATAACTGAATGTCAACATGCAGACTATTATAAATAGATCCATATCTGTCACTATGAACAAAACTCAAGTCCAAGTGGATCAAAGACCTCAACATAAATCCAGTTACACTGAACTTGATAAAAGAGAAAGTAGGAAGTAGTCTTGAACATATTGGCACAGGAGACCACTTCCTAAACATAACACCAGTAGCACAGACACTGAGAGAAACAATTAGTAAATGGGACCTCCTGAAACTGGGAAGCTTTTGTAGAGCAAAGTACGCAGTCAATAAGACAAAATGACAGCCTACAGAATGGGGAAAGATCTTCACCAACTCCACATCTGACAGAGGACTGATTTCCAAAATATATAAAGAACTCAAAAAGCTAGACTTCAAAATACTGAACAATCCAATTGAAAACTGGGCTACAGAGCTTAACAGAGAATTCTCAACAGAAGAATCCCAAATGGCTGAAAGACATTTAAGGAATTGCTCAACATCCTTAGTCATCAGGGAAATGCAAATCAACACAACTCTGAGATACCATCTTACACCTGTCAGAATGGCTAAGATCAAAAACATTGAAGACAGCTTATGTTGGAGAGGATGTGGAGCAAGGGAAACACTCCTCCACTGTTGGTGAGAGTGCAAACTTGTACAGCCACTCTGGAAATCAGTATGTCGTCTTCTCATAAAATTGGGAATAAGTCTTCCTCAAGACCTAGATATACCATTCTTGGGCATATACCCAAGGAATGCTCAATCTTACCACAAGGGCACATGCTCAACTATGTTCACAGCAGCATTATTTGTAATAGCAAGAACCCGAAAACAACCTAGATGTAATGTGTAATGTGGTACATATACACAATGGAGTACTACTCAGTACTAAAAAAACAATGATATTATGAAATTTGCAGGCAAATGGATGTAACTAGAAAATACCATCGTGAATGAGGTAACGCAGACTCAGTACAAATTGAGTATGTACTCACTCATACATGGATACTAGATGTGAGGCAAGGGATGGCCAGACTGAGGCCTGTGGCTCCAGGGAAGTTAGCTAGCAGGGAAGGACCCTGGAAGTGACACATGGATAACACATTGAAGGAGAGATAGATGAGATCTGCATGAGCAGGCTGGGAGTGGGGAGGTGATGAGGGAAGCGAATGGGGGATGAGAGCATAGGGAAATGGGAGGGTAGAGCTGGAACTGGGACAGAGTGAGAGAGATGCTGTTATGAATAAGGACATCATGGGAATGGGAAGAGGCAGGGTACCAGGGGAGCTCTCATGAATCCATATTGATGACCCCACCTTGGGCTACTGGCAATGATTGAGAAGGTACCTGGACTGGTCTACTCTGGTGACTGGTCTAGTGAATACCCTAGCTGTCATCATGGAGCCTTTATCCAGTGACTGAGAGAAGTGGATATAGACATCCATGGCCAGGCGCTAGGCTGAGCTCTGGGCATCCAGTCAGTGAGAGAAAGGAGGGATTCTGTGGGCAGGGGACATAGAGATTATGATGGGAAAATGTGCAGAGATGACAAGCCACACTAGTGGAGACCCATGAACTGTGGACTAATAGCTATGGAGCCCCCATGGTACTGGACTAGGCCCTCTGGATACGGGAGACAGTTGTTTGGCTCAAACTGTTTGGGGGACACCCAGGCAGGAGAGTCAGGATCCATCCCTGGTGCATGGGCAGGCTTTTGGGAGCCCAGTGCCAATGATGTGACACCTAGCACAGCCTTGGTGCAGCGGGGAGGGGCTTGGACCTGCCTTGGCTGCTGACTCCCCAATGGAGACCTTGATTTGGAAAATGTGGGGATGGGAGGTGGCTTGGGAAGGAGGGCTGGGGGTAGTGAGATCGAAGAGGTGAGATCTGTGCTTGGTATATGGAATGAGTGGAGAATTTCTAATAAAAAATGTGGTAAACAAAGTCACCAAAAAAGGGACTGTAAATAGGGCATTCCTAGAAACAATGTTTTTTTAAGGAATAATTCCAACAGAACACCCCTCCCTTCTGGATTATGAAGAAGGTGTGGTAAAGGCAGACATCGGACTATTGAATGTAGATCAACAAGGGACAGACAAGGTAATCCTTTGCTTTTGACTTTGAGAAACTCCCTGATAGGCCTCTCACAGGCCTCCATGACAAATTTGGTTCAGTCCTTTCCTGCCATTATGGAAGAAACTCCTTCCCAGAGCAATTAAAGA
Organism: Peromyscus leucopus; assembly: GCF_004664715.2. NCBI lineage: Eukaryota > Metazoa > Chordata > Mammalia > Rodentia > Cricetidae > Peromyscus > Peromyscus leucopus. The sequence continues at coordinate 59,924,669 of NC_051072.1, forward strand.
ACCTAACACCTTTTGTAAAAAACATACTAATCGGGATATTAGAACAGCTATAAAAGAGAGAACTAAAAATCCAGGAGAAACCTTAAATCAAAAATGATAAAGATTAGATCTAGAACCACCTCAAAGTTAGGGTTGGGGAAGGTGTTTCTTTTTGTCTTTTAAGAAAATGAAGGCATCGAGCTAAAGAACCTGAAGAACACTGGACAAATGAGACATCTGAAGAAAAATGGCAAATCCTCCAGAAAAAGTGTCCCAAGAAAAAGAGTAAATTGGCCTTTTGGTATATCACATATAAAATTTAGTAAGTCTTCCTAAATGTTTGTTTCTGCTCTTCTCTATAGACACCTAACACAAATGGTCTTTATGTAGTCCCAGTTCAATTAAAAATTAAAGCTGGTTTGGAGTTGGACCATGGCTCTCTCCTTCTCTAAACCCAAGCATACTGCTAAAAGGAAAATACAAAATCTCTGTATCATGTCAGAAGAGCCACCTGATATGGCTCAGAAGAAAAACCAAAATTAAAGGACTATTCTATTACCACTCATCTCATAGTTCTTTGGTTTTATTTTGACTCTTTAAAACTTTTCTTAAGGTATGAATTTTACATCAAAATTTGTTATAATTTTTGTCATGATATTAATGGTCATATAGAGCACTAACTAATACTAAAAGGCTTCATCTAGCTTCCTGTACATGATTTTGGGTTTGAGTGTCTATCAGTTTTTTGCAGGGAACAATGACCACACCTAACAGCAACTTTGAAGTCTCCGAAAAGATGACGAGTCCCCACAAAGAAGATTCCCTCAGGATGATGATAATAACATTAGGCTGACAAACACCACCCAGAGATCAGTTTTGGACTACAAACTGGATAGCTGAGATTATCCAGCCTCACAAACTACTTAAGCAAGGACTTGAGACAAGCCCTGCATTTTCCCATTATGCAGATACTGGACAACAAATGATACAGCTACCTCTCCCAGGACATGACAATTAACCCAAAATTTTTCTTTTCAGGATCCCCTAAAAATACTGTTACCCCTCCCAAACAGCAGGAAGAAAATGATGCCCACATTCCCATGAGGTGGGGTGAGTGGTTTTTGGTCTTTCAATGGGTTTTGGATAATTGTCATTGTTTAGGATGGTTGGTTACAAGTTGTTAACTGGTAATGGTCAGGAAAAAACCTAAACAAAGGAGATTAGATTCAGGGTTCTTGTTTGATTAAAAAAAAGGAAATGAAAAATAGAGGATAGAGATATGATAAGATAAAAGGTAGATTATTGAATCTGCTCTAACAAAAATAGAAATGATAGGATAAAAGGGAAAATATTGAATCTACTAAGAAATATAGAAATGATGGATAAAGGGTAGATTATTGAATCTACTCTGAAAAGAAAAACGAGAGAATATGGATATGATAAGATAAAAAGTAGATTATTGAATCTACATTTAAAAGACAACTACTAATTTTAAATATTTTATATTGGATTGTATTTTTGTATATTGTATACATATTATGTATGTTGATACAAATTTGAGATTGATTTTGTTAGAAAATACTGTATGTATATTTCTAATCTTGTTCAAGGTATTGTGTTTATACAGTTCATTTAACAATATAATGCAAATTGCTAGGATAATAGAAAAAATACAGGTTAGTAGTCATTACTATCTAACTTATAGTCATGTCAGGTATGTTTTCAAGGTCAAACAGAGATATATTTTAGATAGATAGGTCATCTTCAAACACTTCAAAGATCTGCAGAATATGACATTTAAGGTGTTTTAATAATTGTTAGTCCTTGAAAGTTATTGTTACCAACTATTTAGGAAAATAAAGAAATGCAGTTTAGTAGTCATTACAATCGAACTTGTCGTCATATCATATATGTTTACAAGGTCAAGCAGAGATATATTTTAGATAGAACATTCATATTTAAACACTTCATAGATCTGAATATGCCATTCAAGATGTTTTAATAATATAGATTTTTTTTCCTTTTTTATGACAATGAGAAATGTCTGCTCCTGGCAGCACCAATCTACTTCAGTGCAGATGGTGAGCATTAAAGAAACTTCTTATGGAGTTTACTTTCTTTATGGCAACAGTTAGCCACTGGGCAAGAACTTGCCCTTGCCTCGACTGCTGCCAGTATGCTGTCCAAAATGGACAAGCTGGACACAAAAGAAAGGACTGTTGATCCTTGCCAAGACAAGCTCTTTAGAAAATCCTGCTTCACAGATGAGTCTGTCAGATATGCTAGGCCTGTAGGCCAAAGATGGATGCCCTGACTTTGCAGAGAAACCTCGAATGAGTGTCTAGGTAGCCAGATATTTCCGTCATTCCTCACACTTTTTTGCAAGTCACTTGTTTGCACTTCCTGTTTAACTAGGTTATATGATTTCCTTCTCAGGTCTCTGAGACAGTTGAAGATTAGATAGTTATAGTTTTTCTTGTTAACAAATTCAATAAAGAAACTCACTAAAGAAGTGTAAAGTGTATAAGTTTGAAAGACATCAAAAGGTAGTTTTCAGTTGGTAATATAAGTTAGGATAGAAAGTGAATTAGTTACATTTTTGACTCACCAAAATGGGATAGCAAATGGAATATTTTTGCTAAACTTGTCAAATGCAAATGAACTAGGCATTGTTAATGTATTTATTGCCTGTATATTTTGTGTATAGTAATTATACTTATTGTATATAGTTTTTCTTATATTAATTATAACTCTTTTATTTTAGACAAAAAAGGGGAAACATGGTGATATTTTACTTTTGCTTTAACAAATAAAGCTTGTCTGGGGATCAGAGGACAAAGCCAGCCACTACATTAAAGATAGAGTTCAGACACTTGTAGCACACACCTTTAATCCTAGCATTCAGGAGGCAGAGATTCATCTGGATCTCTGTGAGTTCGAGACCACACTGGGAACAGAGCCAGGCATAGTGGCACATGCCTTTAATCTCAGCACTAGATAACCATAGAGGTCTGGAGATCTGTACAGACAGACAGAAAGTGATAGAGCTGAGCAGAAAGAGGAAGTAATGTACCTGGGCGGAGAGAGTAAGTGAGATGGCAGGTCATAGAAAGATATATAGGTGTGAGTATACAGGAAGTAGCTCTCTTGGTCTGAGAATTTATTAGTGGTAAGAACTTGTGGCTGGCTTGTTCTATTCGTCTGGTTTTTCAGCTTTCACCCCAATATCTGGCTCCATGATTTTTATTAATAAGACTGTTTAGCAATTTGTGTTACAGTTATCTTAAATTTATGTGAGAATTTCCAGTGAAGTAGTTTTTTTTTCAGTCATTTCTGCCTCTTTCTTAATACTACTTCTTTTCATCTGTATGTTGAGCAATGATTTTCTCTCAGTTAGAAAATTCCCTTCTAGAAATCAGAGGGAAGCTCGTAAAACACAGGAAGTAAACAGAACTCACATACCATAGGAAACTCTTTAAGTTTGGAAGATTCACAAGACCCTACACCAAGGCTATTCAGGCAGTTACAATCTCCGGGTAAGAAGAATGATTAGCTAAGCTGCTTGAAAGGTGTGCAGGGATCTCTAAGATGCAGCTCTTGAGAGTCATTCATGCTTCAGAAACTACCCCTCAGCTGTGCTCCTGTAACCAATTGCATCAAATTCACTGGCTCACTAAGCTAGTCTTCAGTAGTACTGTTTCTTGTCCTATTATCAGTTTCCTGTACGTAGTGAATGGACATCCATTCGCAGCTCCACAGAAGAAAATTAAAGCACACTGGATACCTGGTTATTCATGTAGAAGGCAGTACATTGTACCTGAGAAAATATAGAGGCCCTAGCATTTGATTAGCTGATTATTTCTCTCATGGTAGTTTGTTGTCACATTGATGGAGAATGATACTAGTTCAGTTAGTTTTGTGTAAAATTAAGATTTCAAGAGTAAGAGTAAGGATTGGTCTATATTGATTTTCCTTTTTATTAGACTATTTTCTTATTGGGAGTTGTATTTTTATTCAGTACTACTGTGCTTCTGTATTTCTCTCATATCTGGGATATACCCTTCAGGGTTTCCAATTAAATGCTTGAAATCCTTTCCACCTGTCCTCTTCTCTGCCAAATCTTTAATTCTAATTTAATTCTTTCAGTTTCACCCAGTGCCCAGAACCGATACTTAGCTCCTCAGTGTCTTCCAGAGGTTTCAAATTAGCAAATTCACCAAGAAGTGGGTTACAGGAGAGATAAGTACATAGAATGGTGGATTTGTGTTATTTTACCTTTTTTTGAAGCTTGATCCTATGTATTAAGATTTCATATCTATACCAATTTCTACTAGATATTTTATATATTTTTCTACTGACTTCTGTTTTAGGTTTTTATTGCTGTGAAAAGAAACTATGACCATGCAACTCTTAAACTACTTACAGTTTCAGAGGTTCAGTCCATAAACATCATGATGGGGAGCATGGAGGCATGCAGGCAGGTGTGGTGCTGGAGTTAAGAGCGCTACATCATGACCAGAAGGCAGCAGGAAGTGGACTCACTGTCACACTTAGGGAAGCTTGAGGAAAAGAGACCTCAAAGCTTGCCTCCACAGTGACACACTTTCTCTAACAAGACTACACCTACTCTAGCAAGGCCATACCTCCTAATAGTGCCACGCCTTTTGGGTGCCATTTTCTTTCAAACCACCACAGCCTTCTTGCAAAATTCATCTACATTAAGGAAATTCATCTTAACTAAAAGTTAATCTTGTTTAATTTACCATTATTTAAAATAATTCATTATATATTCTTTATACATAGTACTATGTTAATAAGTCCATTTTCATACAAGCATACATTGGATATTGAGCATAATTGCCACTCAAACTTCTAGTCATCTATTTTCCTCCAACTCCTCCCAAAAGTCTGCTTTTTATCCTTATGTGGATCCACTTCTTTTAGGACATATATATGAGTGTGTTTTGTACATACTCATGTGTGCACATCTATTTGTGGATGGGTATGCACATGTGTAGGTTACTGGTCAATATCTTCTTTCATTGCTCAACATTTAAAAATGTTCTCTTTTTTTCTTCTTCATCCTTCTCTCCATCCCTCCCTCTGTCTGTCTGTCTGTCCATCTGTCCACTCCTTGCTTTCTTCCCTCTTTGACGTTGTCTCTCCTAAATTCATCAATTCTGCTAGGCTGTCTGACAAACAAGCTACGGGGAGTTTCTCTGCCCTCCCCTCCTCTGTTCCTGAGCACTCTGGTTTCAGAAACATACCACTGGGTCTGGCTTTTTCATGAGTGCTAAGAACTTGACTCTGAGTCATGTGTTCCCACAACAGGAATTATCAAAGTCAGCTATCAACATTCCCACATATGGAACTTTATCTATCTACATAAAATCTAGTGTTGCTTTTTGTTTTCTTGACACAAGCTCTAGTCAACTGGAAAGGAGGAATCTCAAATGAGAAAGTACCTCTAATAGATTGGCCTATATGTAGATGTAACAGTCTTATTAAATAAGAAATGCAGAGTTAAAAGCCCAGAGATCGAGCAGCAGCCAAGAGCTAAGACTAAAACCACCTTCTTACCACACACTGCCACTGCCTTCCTTCCCCTCAGAAAGAGACCTACTTCCTGTGTGTCTTTTTATTGACTTTCTGTTCTGCCTTCTTATTGGTTGTAAACCCAACCACATGACCTCCTTGTCACTGCCTGTCTATACAGATCTCCACATCTCTATTGTCTCTATTATTGGTATTGAGATTAAAGGCCTGTGTCTCCATGCTGGCTGTATCCTTAAACACACAGAGATCTGCTTGTCATGTGATTGGGAATAAAGGTGTGCACCACTACCACCCGGCCTCTACTCTGGCTTGCTATTAGCTCTGACCCCCAGGTAACTTTATTTATTAACATACAAATAAAATCACATTTCAGCACAAATAAAATATCATCATACCTATAGGCAAGTCTTTGGGAATTTTCTCAATTAATGATTAATGTGGGAGGGCCCAGTCAACTCTGGGTGATTCTACCTGTAGACAGGTGGTGCTGGCAAATATAAGAAAGAAACCTGAACAAACAACGGAGACCAGGCCAGTAATTGAGTAAGCCATATTCCACCATGATCTCTGCTCCCGATTCCTCCTGAATTTTCTTCGTGGTGGGCTGTGACTCAAAATGCTTAAGAGAAAACTCTTATCCCTTAAGCCACTTTTGGGGAAGATGTTTACCAAAGCAATATAAAAGCAAATTACAATATCTTGGAACCACAAATAAGAGATAAGATGTAGTTTGTTTTGTTTTCCTGGAACTGACAATAAAATTCAGGGTCTTTTGTTTTGTGTGTTTGTTTGATTTTTTTTTTTACACATAGTTTCCTTTGTGGTTGTAAAGCCTTTCGAAATTTTCATAGCTGGGTTGTATTTATCTTCTCCTGTGCTTCTGGACAGCTAGGTTGGTTCCATATCTAAACCATTGTGAATAATGCTTCAGTAAACTTGGCTGTGCAAGTATCTCTGGGACACGTTTATTTGGAGTATTTTGGATACTCAGGAATTTTGCTGCATGGTTATATGGAAGAGCTATTTTTTAGTCTGTGAAGGAATCTCTGTACTAACTTGCACAGTGGCTAGAATAATCCACAGTCTCACTACCAGTGTATTCAGGGTCTTATGTCTACATCTTTGCCGCTGTTACTCTTTCCTAAATGTCTGATTCTGTCTGGGTAAGAGGGATCTTACAGTAGTTCTAATCTCCGTTTCCTTGGACATTTCTATGTAATCTTTTTGATAATGTTCTCTCCATTAGATCCTTCATAAATCAAATGTGTTTTAATTCTTGATCTTTATATTTTTTTTGGTAAACAAGCAAAGGTTGTTTTCGCACCCTTTAGGCTATCTTTTAATGGACCATTTTCCTGCTTCTGCAGATGTTCATATTATAAGGCTTCATTTACCTGTTGTTGACATTGGTTCCTCAGCAACTGGCATCTTTTTCCTAGAATATTTGTTTCTGCATATATCTTGAAGAGTTTTCCCTATACTTTCAGAGTTCCACCTGATTTCAAGTTGTGCTGCAGAGACATAGTATCAAACACAGCGTTACCTGCACAAAACCATATATTTAGATTAAAGAATAGAAACAGAGGTCTAAAACATAAATTTATATAACTATAGTTACCTTTTTTTACAAAGATACTAAAAAAAATATTCTTCAACTAATGGTGCTCACAAAGCTGGATACACATGTGTAGAAAAATCAAACTAGACCTTCATTCCTCTTCATTAAAACAGATCCAGATAAGTCAAAGACCTTGATGTGAGACTACTTTTCAATTTTAGTTAAATATTGCTCATTACATATAATTCTGAAATTTAATAAAATATATGAAATTTAGTAAAATGAAGAATATATGTAATTTTATTTCTACACTTTAGAAAGAGTTTGGTTAAACTATATTCAGAATAATTAGCTTATCCAGCAGCCTTAACCTGTGAATTTGAAGTTGAACACTAAATTCCATACATGGCCCTGTTTTAAAGGATTTTTTTCTAAACATTTTAATGAGTATTTTCATTTATGGTTATTTTTATACTGTTTTATACATGTCTTGCACATCCTCTTATCAATTACTGCATTGAACTTTAGAATTTATATCTAGTAATTTATTCTTGTACCTTTCTTACTTATGACTTACTTACTTACTTTGTACCTTTCTACTTATGACTATTCATTATTTTTTAACAATTATTCCTTTCAATAACACAGCCCCTGGTGTAATTTTATGTTCCATAACAAAGCACAGTTTCTGTGTTCTTCTGTAACTTGATGTAATCTAGCTTGTTTTCTAGCATGAGCTTTTTTATTATTCTGAGTCTATTTCCAATTTTAATTTTCTCAACTAACACAGGGCTCCAAGTAACATCACAGAAATATTTACCTTGGGAAGTTACTCAGGAATATTTCAGGAGAAATAATTTAGGAAAAAGTACATACTTAGCCTCAAAACCCTAAAGATCAATGAAGGAATCATCTTTAAAGAATAATAAAATATGTATAACAGTTTTATCATATATCAGGAAATTTGGAAACATTCTGAATGATTGCTACCTATTAAAGTTTAATGATAATTTTAAGGAGATACAGTCTGGGTTTTGTGACAACATTGAGGTTCAGAAAAGAGAAATCAAGAGGAGTGAAATGCTTCCTAAAAGCTTCCAGGGTTGTTTCTGCATAAGTGTGTAAGAACTTCAATCACGGAGTTTACTCAGTAGCCTTGAGAACATAAAAAGGGTCCTCTGGAAAATAAACGCATATTCTTAGTCATACTTGATTCTTTGGTCAGCCAAATGTTACAGAATATTGTCAGATGATTTTCAGATGTTTTTCACTTAGTTGAATAACTTTAAAAACTAGAAAATTTGATAAAATCTGGCATTCAGGAAATTTAGAGTCCAGATGCGGTGAATCATGCTTGAATTGACAAGACTTGGTATTGCTTATGTTTCTGTTGTTACCATGGCCAAATGCAATTTAGAGAAAATGGGTTTATTTTTGCTTGTAACCCAGGAGGGATAGAATAGATCATGGTAGGGAAGGAATGGCAACAGGCAGAGAAAGCACTTTAGTTAGAGCAGGAAGCTGGCTGATCATATTTTCGTCTGTACAAAGAGACAGAACAGTGGGTGGAACAAGGGAAAAAGCTCTGAAATCGTTACCAGAGTGACTCCCTCCTCCAGGAAGACTCCATCATCCTCAGGCCTCACACGTGTCTGAGGGCCACTTCTCATCTGAAAGACCACACCTTGGAGGCTGAGGTAGCAGTTTTGTGATTTGAGGACCAGATGCAATCCCCAAATCCTAGACTAACAAATCAAATTTCGGGTACTAGTGTGCTTGAGAAGACTAGATCAGTACTGCTTTGACTTAATGTTTTTGTGTCTTAAGAAGCAATCCAGCTGAAGAGGCTATCTAAAACAAATTTAATATGTTTTTTCAGTTGGTAATAATGCTCAAGAAAGAAGTGGCACTAGAAAAATGTATCATTATACATAGCACATATTTAAAGCATCAAGCACATGCTTGAAAGGATTCAGAAAGGATTTATCATTCTCCATACATTTTTTGAGCTCTTGTTCTTTTATTTTTCATCAGACTTAGTTTTATCAAATTCAATTTGTACAAGTTTGTGCAAAGTGCTTTTGACCTTTTTTCCAAAGTACATTGTATTAATGACATCTGACATTGAACAAATGGAAGAAGGTTGAACAAGTGAGTGTTTAGCAATAATGCAATTTTTCTCAGAAACCTTTTCCAAACAAAAATATGACTGTGTATGATAATCTTGTACCCTGTTTGACTGTTTTAATTTTATAATAAATTTTCACAATAATTTCGTTTTTAGTAATTAAGAAGATAAATGAAAAGTGTGCTAATGTTAAGTGCTTTTGGATAGAGCAGATCATAAATCTTTGAATAATGGCATCTTGAAATTGTAGCTATGACTCACTTATTGTATTATTGTACCTTGTGTTCTAATCTAATTTTAAATGGAAATGCAGGTTAAATTTTACATGACTAAACTTCTAAATGAAGGTGTACTTTTCCCCTTTATATAATGCAGTCTGTCAAATTCAGCCGATATTTCTTAAAAACAGGCTATTTACTCTGCCTAGCAGCCACATTGTATTTTGTTTTATGACACATATACCAAACTGATTGTATATAATTTAAAACAGCACAAAGAAAAAGCAAAACGTTCTTCATATTTAGACTACTAAATTGTCTTCTCAACATAAAAAATTAGAAGTGGAACTGTGTCCTTTTGCATCTTCTCAATAGATACAATATAGAACAAATGAGATAGACCACAGAGAAACAGAATTAATTCTGTACAAAATATTAATGTAAAAATTAGTTGTCAAAATGATCTAAAGAGTAAATCTGTCATTTGCTTTATTCCAGATCTATATTTTTGAGGGACATGGGAGTAAGAGAAGTTTTAATGTCCTTCGCTGTCTGTTTTAACACCTGTCATCAGTGATTAATAGTGATCAGAGAATCTTTGAACTGTTATGCATATGCTAAGTAGGTGACTACTCATTTTATTTACGAAATGAAGTGAATTGTGTCATATCCCAATAACAGAGAATTAAGCCAGAATGTTAAGACCTTTAGTAAACTTAAGAAAATTTAAAGTTTATCTAACACAGAGTTTTAATTTGTTAGATGATAAAACCAACCAACGTTAAAATACACTAAGTGACAATTTGCTGTGTTAACTGTATAATTCAAATGGAAGAATTGATGCTTTGTCCGTAGACAGTGTTCCTGTGATGAGGATATGGGCCTTGGAGTGAAGAACACAAAACACAGGTTTGGAAAGAAGTGGTTGAACTTCTCTAAACTTTAGGTACCAGTTTAAAAAATCAGGATTGGAGAGAATGAAATTAACATTTATCTATAATTTGTCCAAATTAAAAATTTTTATTGTGTTAAGCTGTAACTTAAATTTTAGATAGTTTACTCACATTTCTTAAAATTTTTATAATTTACTTATTGTGTTAATAGATTTGACTTGAAATTTGTACAAACTCCAGAATAAATTTTGTTGTTTATTTTATATTTTATATTCCTGATTATAGAAATATAGTGGTTTAGATAGTTTTGTGTTTATATGTTATTAAATGTTGAAATAGTGAAATTAAAACATATTTTAGAAATGTATAATTATATCAATAATAATTTTTAATAATAGAGTATGCTTGGAAATATTCATTATTATTAATCATTTTTCCACAAACGTGGGTAAGATTCTAAAATTACCTGAAATACATTTGATACTAGAGTAACAGAATTTAAATTTCACATATAGTTTGCTAGACTAGATTCCTGTTGTAGAACTGAACAGATTTTATATTATATGTAAGGATTGAAGGATTTTACATTAAGTTCTGTGTACTGATTTTTAGTTACATGCAAATATCTCAACAATGTCAAGCTTTTGGATCCCCTCCAAGTAATAATCTGTTGTAAAGTATTTAATGGTCATAACATATCTAGACATAAATGAAATGTCCAATTTAACCTAAAACCTATTGACATTAATTAAAAGTACTAAAATTTCTGCTGGGTCTATTCCTGTCAATTGATGAAGTCTTAATTTTCTTTTAAAAATCAAATCAGAAAGTGTTTCCATGTATGTCTTTAATTTCTTACTCTGTTTATGTGGTAGAAATATCCATTCCAATATAATATCTTCCCTCTTTATTAAAATATGTGTAGGGGAATGCATTGTGTGTAATATAACCAAAATGCAGTTAAGCTCTGGATCCACATGATCCACATGTGCATCTTGTAATTTCTTTTCCACCAAAGCCAATTCTCTCTCAACTTCAGCTGATAATTCTCTTGAACTATTTAAGTCCTTGTCACCATCTAAGATTTTGAATAAATTACTCAGTTCATAATTTTTTACCCCAATAATGGGCTGTAAATTGGAAATGTTCCCTAGAAATCTTTGAAAGTCATTAAGAGTCTGAAATTGATCTCTCCTGATTTGTACCTTTTGGGGTTGAATTTTTGTAGACCTACTTTATATCCTAAATAATTATATAGTTTCCTGTTTTGTTTTGTTTTGTTTTGGAGCAATTTGTAATCTCCAGTGAAGCAAAACTTTCTTTACTTCTTCAAACATTTTTTTTCTAAGTATCTACCTTTAAGTCAGCTAATAAGATATTGTCCATTATAAATTATAGATTGTAGAAACTATACATGAATTATTTCCAATGACTTTTGCACAAAGTATCAGCACAGGGCAGAGCTATTTTAAAATTCCCTATGGTAGAACCATATATTGATATCTCTTAACAGGCTGAGAATTATTATAAGTAGGTACCATGAAGGTAAATTTCTCTCTATCATTTTCTTGTAGAGGTATAGTGAAGAAACAGTTTTTTAAATCAATCACTATAATAGACCATCCTTTAGGTAACAGAGAGGGAATGGCATTCCAGGCTGTAGAAAGTCCATCAGCTGAATTACTTTACTTATGGCTCTCAGATCTCTCAGCATTCTCCATTTTCCAGATTTCTTTTTAATACAAATATTGGAGAATTCCAAAGGCTTGTTGACTCTTCAATATGTTGAGCATTTAGCTGCACCTGAATTAACTTGTAGTTTTTCTGAAGTCATAGGCCATTGTCCAACCCAGACAGGTTTGTCAGTTGACCATTTTAAGTGTAGGGCCAATAGTACCTCTGAGAGATCAACAGCTATTGTGCCCTGTTTTTTTTTTTTTTTTTTTTTTGTACAGCCTGAATGGTCAGTGACTGTTTTGTATAGTGCATTATAATATTCTTCCAGAAACATGAGTTGGTTTATAGTCTGTTTCTGAGATTGGAGAAATGTTAACTTGGGTATTCCATTGCTGCAACTGATCATGACTCCATAGATTAATTGCTATATTAGCCACATAAGGCCTCAATTTTGCTCTCTGTCTTTTTGGCCGTATGTATTCAACCCATCTCATGTTTTGTTTTATGTGAGATAGGGTTCCAATCCTTAGGAATTGAACATCTACCTCCTGAAAAGGTCAATTTGGATACCATGATTCTGGTGTAATTAAGTCATATCTTCCCCTGTGTCCAATAGACCCTCAGTTATTATGTTATTTATTTGTACCCTCAGCTTTGGTCTTTGGTCATTTACAGAAGTCTGCCAAAATATTCATTTTGTGGTTTTTCCTGGAATTTTTTTTTTTTGAGACAGGATTTCTCTGTGTAGTTTTGGTGCCTTTCCTATATCTTGCTCTGTAGACCAGGCGGGCCTCGAACTCGCAGAGATCCATCTGGCTTTGCCTTCCGAGTACTGAGATTAAAGGCATGAGCCGCCACCACCCGGCTATTCCTGGAATTTTTGATTCATCTTCCAAAGCTGTTCTATCATCAAGAGCAGTATGGTTTTTTTTTTTTTTTTTTTTTTTTTTTTTTTTTTTACAATAGGCATTGGATCCTCTAATTGTTGTTGGGAGGAGTTTCTTCCATTGTGATTGGGAGTGACTGGACCATGTTTGATTTGGAGGCCTGCAAGAAGCCCCCCAAAGGGTTCCCCATAGGTAAATGGTTGCCTTGTTTGCCTCTTGTTGATCTGCATTCATTGGTCCCAGTGTCAGCCTTTGATGTATCTTCTGTGTAATCCGAAAAGTTGGAGCCTTCTATTTGGATCATTCCTAGAAGAAACACTGTTTCTAGGAATGCCCTGTCTATAATTTCTTCTTGCATGACCTAGTTTACCATAATTAAAACATTTGATGTTTTGATGTCTCTTTGGGCTTTTGGAAATCGCCTCTTCTATCCAAGTCTCATCATTATAGTTAAGAGACTCAATATTGACTGCACATTAGATCCATTCTTCTATGGGTGGTGATCTGACCTTTAAAGGCCTAATTATCTGTTTGCATTCTAAATTAGCATTTTCAAAAGCCAAAGATTCAGCTAATATTAATCTAACTTCTGGTTCTGATATTGTTCTATTCATGGCTTTATTCACTTTCTGCCAAAAGTCAGTGAAGGGTTCTTTTGAGCCTTGTATGACCTTAATAAATAGCTTAGTTCTCTTTACTGATTCTTAAATCTTATCCCGTGCATTTATGGCTGCCATACAGCATATGGATAAGGTATGCTCATTAAAAGTAACCTGATTATTTACATCAGCATAATGGCCCTCCCCAAGAATTTGATCTTGGGAAATTTCAAAACCTTTAATCTTACCTTGATTTGTTTAAGGACCTTATCTTCTTCTCTCAACCAGCATTTTTATTGTAACTGAGAACCATATTCTAATATTGCTGAGATTAATTTATTTCAATTGTTTGGAGTAATTCTATTCCTAGAGGGCCATGTATTCAATATCTCCCTTATATATGCTGAATGCATATCATAGGAAATTATTGCTTCCTTAAGAGCTTTTAAATCTTTCATGTGTATAGGTTCCCATTTTCAGTCTGTGTATTCTTCAGGATAATCGTTATCTCCTGGATTTTCACAAACAGTAACTGAGTAAATCATGGAAGGTGTGCTAACAACCCTAGGCAGCTCATCTCTGACTCTGTGAGGTAATGGTGAGGTTAACTCCCCTTTAACTTATTTAGTTTGTGCCTTAATGCCTTTTTAAAAATCAGTTTTAATAAGTTCTTCTAACACTTGCAATCTATTGGTAACTGCCTTTTGTAGGGTCTAAACCTTCTGAACAGCACCTTCCAAAGCCTTCATTAAATCAGTCAGTTTCATGTTCTCGTCTTTGTATGTAATATACAGACTTACCTTGTAGAATTCCAAAAATAAAATCTGCTGGGTTTTTTTTTGTGCAATTCATGTAAAGGATGATATTTATTCTATTTTGTGTCTTATATTTATTCAAATACTTAATAATTTAAACCATTTTACTAACATATTGTAACATCATGAATAATTAGCACAATTTATTAAAGTTTTTAATTTGTGTTACAGATGACATAATTTATGTAAGTGTAAAGGTTACCTTAATTTATAAGTAAGGTATTTGTTTCAATCCATAAAAAAGAAAGTTTGAAAAATTAAAACATATATATTGTACATACATATGCAATTATTGTATATAACACATACAAAGAAATATCCATGGTGGTATTAATGGCCAATTATAGAAAATAAATAAAAGGATATTCATGTGATGTGGAAGAAATGTCTTCTGTAACTAAATACTTATATTATTCTAATAAGAGAAACATAGAAAAGAAGACAGATATCTGACTCCCTTGGAGATGGAAGGTTTATCTGGTCCCCAGGGTGAGCAAAGGATTCAAAAGCCACCACAGAAAACAATAAAACTATTTTTAACATTTCTTTGTATACAAATTTAAAAAGTATAAATAAGAATATCATAAATAAACATGTACTCTTGAATTTCATTATTTATTACCATTTAGCTAATCTTGCTTTTTTAACTCTATCTTCTTTCATCTATAATTGTACCTTTATTCCATCAATTTATTTGTTACCTTGAAAAAAAGTACTTTAGAAAGTAACATATTTAAAAGAAGTAATATATTTAAATAAATAAAAATATAGGCTTAAATAAATGCCTGTATTTTTTGTGCAGAAAAGCTTGATGGATAATCAGAAAAATGTGCATCTTTCTTCATGTGATTATTGATATATTCATAAAAGAATAATGGCTTTCTACCTTTTCAAGAAAATATTACATATAAACATGTAATATTTATATAACTAGTATTTTTTCAAATTTTAAATACATTTATACAATTATATATTTAATTTTAAAAGATACCTGGCAGACTACACTAATCTCACTGTAGCACTTAGAGTAGTTTCAGGACTAGCACACTTTGGTTGGTCCCCAATTCACAACCTTCTAACAGTGCAGTAGATCCTTTCTCATCTAGGCTACAATTCTCAAATTTTGCTACCTATTGCCAATGTTGGTGTAAAAATATTAACTAAAAATATCCAGATGTGATTAACTCATAAATTTTAAATGACTTTCTGTACACTACTATATACTTTTAGTTTTTCCATTTTGTGATTAGTTATTATTGTTCATTTCTTTCTCTGGATATGAAATTGTGTTGTACCATTGGTATGTATGATATGTGATTCTATCATGATTCCTGAACTTGATATCTTAGGATATATCTTCCATTGATAAATGGAGACTACTGTCTCTGATGTAAGTAAGGACAGAAATATGAGAAACACAAACTGCCCTCAGTTTTATGTGAGGCACATTGGCTTCAAACTCTTTTACAATTTAGATAATTATATACTTCTGAGATGGAAGCTTCCTGCTAGAATTTTATTAATTCTTAGAGCCTTAGAATTTTTTGTATAAACTTGGTCGATATAAGATTTGATAGCCAGTTGAAAATTATATATATAAATACAAGGTGTTTTCATTAAAATGCTAGAGAAAAATTGGCATTGAACTTTATATTTTTAATATTGTATTAATTTTCTAAAAGACATTTGCACAGTTTGAAATTAGCACTCCTCTGCTGGGTGGTGGTGGCACATGCCTTTAATCCCAGCACTCGGGAGGCAGAGGCAGGCAGTTCTCGGTGAATTCGAGGCCAGCCTGGTCTCCAAAGTGAGTTCCAGGAAAGGTGCAAAGATACACAGAGAAACCCTGTCTTGAAAAACTAAAAAAGAAAAAAAAAGAAAGAAATTAGCACACCTCTACTATAGTTTAATGAATAAATCAAGACAACTATAACCAGTCATCTAATTTCAACTGAATTAAATAAAAGTCTTAAGATTTAAATTATATACTTGCATAATCTTTCAGAATCTTATCTAAAGCCAAGTTGTTCCCACAAACTATGATACAGATTATCAAATAATGATGTAAATGTTAGCATTAAAGTTCTATGGGAATGAGGTCCAAGAGGAAGTTCATGAGCCTTTCCTTTGGTTTCCAAAGAAATTATTGTTCTTGGTCTGATTCATAGTACTTCACCTGAGGTTTGCTACACTTAATGTCAATTTTCCTGGAGAACTGAAAGAATCCTGTTTTTACTGAAGAATATAATAGAATAGAGAGCACTTTAGATCTTATTTGATGTTAACATTATTTGACCTGGCCTTAAACATTCTTCACAACCCCAACAGACAAATCTGTACGTACCTTAATTAGCAAGATCTTTCAGGAAAATACTGCTGAACTCAAAACTGTACTTCAATGTGTAGAACACTTGAAGGTTTAGTTTGTTATTTTGCTGTTAATATTGTCTCTACTCTGTCCAGTTGGATAAAAATAAAATCAGATCCCTCAGGTAACATTTAGCATTTAATAAATATTTTGTAATAAGTAAAATACTTCAACAATCCCAAAAGAATGCCAAAAATTTTTACATAGTTTATGGAAAAAAGGTGAACAGCATCATCTTCATCCTAGCATATTTTGAAATTGATATCATACTTTTATTTGAAATTGAGAGGGCATTTTTTATAAGCAATGCTCTAAGGTTTTCTAAATTAAGGCCCTATAACTGCAAAAGTTGTAATTACTAATCTTCAGTTTCTTTAAGGGTGTTCTAGGAAGTGGATATAATGTCACTGGTTATAAATATCAGTCAAATTCTCTTTTTTTTTCCCATGTGGATAGCTGCATTCATTAAATGGTCCCACAATTTTGTTAAGTGATGTTATTTCACTATTTCTGATTTTTTTTTTTGAGACAGGATCATGTGCATCCCATGCTGGCTTGAACTCATTATACAGCTGAAAATGATCTTTAACTTCTAACTCGCCTTTCTTCATCTTCCTAGAGTTACAATTACAGATCAGATGTGTGTCACCACACCCAGTTTATATGTGCTAGGGACCAATCCCAAGGCTTTTTGTATACTAGGCAATTTCTCTACCAACTGACCCACCTCCCAGCCAATTTTTTTCATGTTTTTATAAGGAGAGCAGCAAACAAACCATTTATGTAGTTCATGACATGATTTTTACAGTAGAGTACATGTTCATATTCAGATGATTTCAATGCAGACATTTAATGTTTTTTTTCTATCTTTTCTGTATCAGAAGAATTGTGAAGTTAATTACATAGTTTAGTCATGATTTAGAACCAGAGTCATCAAACACATTTGGAAAGAACAGCAGGCATCAATCACTGATTTGGGAGAAGATATTTTCAAAACAAACTGAAGAAAATATCCCTGTGGTAATATTTCCTAGAACTTTACAGGGGGTTGGAAGTAGGAACAGCATTCGCACAGTAAAGGGGAGATTTATTCAACCATTAAAGCTGATTCCACATAAATATGGTGAAAAATATAGAGGAGTGGAGGGGAAGAAGAAGAAGAAGAAGAAGAAGAAGAAGAAGAAGAAGAAGAAGAAGAAGAAGAAGAAGAAGAAGAAGAAGAAGAAGAAGAAGAAGAAAAGAAGACAAGGGGAAGGGAGGGGAGATGGGAGAAGAGAAGAGAGGAGACTGCAAATTAGTCCTTGGAGGCTAAACCAAAGAACAAAGGAAGAACATAATTTAAAAACTGGAGAGACAAATAATCCCACAGTGATCATAGAAATGAGATATGTGGTCATCTTAATTATTACTCTGCCTAGCCTTCATTTGAATGTGTCATTAGTTACTGATGTACAAAACCTACAGCTTTTTTTCTTTAGGCATGAGCAGACAGGGATTAGACTTGATGAGAATCCAGCCTTCACATGATGATCCAGCAGAGAAATAAAATAACAAATAACGCTAATCATTACACACTGTATCAACTTGCCTCACTATTCTTAGGTATTTTGAGTCATATTCTCTGTATCACTCCCTTTTTGTTGACTACAAAAGGCATCACACCTGTTTGGTATGGAAGCCATCACATCTGTCTGTACTATGGAAGGCACCACACCTGTTTGTGCTGTGGAAGGCATCACACCTGTCTGTACTTCGGAAGGCATCACACCTGTCTTGCTATGGAAGACATCACATCTGTCTGTACTATGGAAGGCATCACACCTGTCTGTGCTGTGGAAGGCATCACACCTGTCTGTCCTATGGAAGGCATCACATCTGTCTGTTCTATGGAAGGCATCACACCTGTCTTGCTAAGGAAGGCATCACACCTGTCTGTCCTATGAAAGGCATCACATCTGTCTGTGCTATGGAAGGCATCACACCTGTCTGTGCTATGGAAGGCATCATACCTGTCTGTGGCATGTAGCTGTGATTGTAGCTTGTCTTTCCTCTTCTTCACTACTGGATTCTGATATTCAATAGCATCAGCACTTCCCTCATTGCCAGCTTCCAGAGAAATACATCCACAGAGCTCTATACTGGGACCCCACGACTAGTTTCAATCTCACTCCTGCTACGAAAGCTGTGTCCTCCAGGAATTCTGTTGAAATATAATTAAGTTATGGATTCCTGACCACATGCAACTCCATTATAGCATTCTTTCACTTTAGACTTCTTACAGGGGGAGAAAAAAAGAGATTTGTATACTCTATATTATTATATTTCAGTACTGGCAGAAACATGAATGTGATTAGCTAAGTTCTTATTTTCTGTACAGAGTAGAAGAGAGTCACAGAAGCTGTACCTCACTGTTCAAAGTAACACTGTGACTACTTAAGGGCAGCAAGTGTGAGGACCTGGTCTTCCTAATTTCCAGGGAACTTTTCTACTGCATTTAAATTTCCCTGTCTGTCATCAGAACAGTCATTTACAATATAATTTAAGCAAGAAAATAAAAACAGTCATCATCAAATTTTCACAAGACCTACCATATCAAGCTGTCTATGCACATCTGTAACTTAATGATCTTCTCTTCACACTTGCTGCTTTGGGTGGGCTTTACACATTCCATACATATTTTATCTCCCACTCATGCCTCAGAAGTTGCTTCCAATAATGCACATGTGATTACTCTTTTCAAACGTTTCCTGCTTTTTAAAAACACAGTTAAGGTCTGGCGATATAATTCAGTGCTAACATGCATGCTTTGTCCTTAGCACCAAAAGGCCTTTAAAAACACATCATCATCAGTTCACACTGTAAATCATTCCTATAGGCCCACAAAGTTGTTCTCATTTTCACTTAAAATATCCACTTCTTTTGATTCCATCACTCTCTGTGATCTTGGCTGTTCTCTCTTACTTCTCTCGAAACAAAATCTCCCAGAACTGTTCAGTCCTAACTGCTTTGTCTTCGGTTTCTTCTTTGCTGTCAGAAGCTCAATCCAGCAAGGCTGAAATTGTTGCCAAGGTGAGCATTATCCTGTACAAGCTGAAGCCAAGAGTGTATTTTCACTCCTTACCTTACATGACCTGTGCTTTGGTTTTAATGTATTCTGTTCAAAATTTATGTAACAACGTTATGCCTTTCACATTCGTAGTAAGAAATGGGGGTATTCAAGGAAGTGAATGTGTCACGATTGCTACATCCTTATGAGTGGATCAGTGCCCTATAAGAACCCTGGAGGAAATTAGCTTAGATCCTCTGACAGCTTCACAGTCCTGCCTGATGACAACTCAGCAGGAAGGCCTTCACCAAATAATGGTGTCCACTTGATCTAGGACTTCCAGACCTCCACAATTATGAGAAATGAATTTTTGTACTGTATAATTTATATAGTCTGTGCTACTTCATTACAGATGCAAAAACAGATTAAGATAACACACCATGAACCTGTTTAGAGAATGCCACCTTCTCTGTTTTGGAAACATCAGTTTCTCTTATATTTGCACTCAAACAGACTTATGATTTTCTCCCTATCTGATTAGCCATTACTTCTCAGAATTCTGTATTGTCTTCTGCTCAAACTCTCAATTCTGTTTATCACCGACTGAGAGCACAATAATAATCTTTTACTTTTTGTGTTTTAAACTCATTCACTTGTTTATATCCTCATTTAGATAAGTTTAAATGATATGAGTTAAATTCCTTGAATATATTGTGCAGAGGCAAAATAGTTATTCTTACAACCTTGTATGTCTTTAGGCTTACACATCCAACACTGTACCAGACAGACCCCTTAATCATCTCATAGATTTTCTCAAAATTGGAGGTTGGCATTTCCTTCAACCTACTTCTGTTCTACATACATTATGATTCATTTCAATTATAGGCTAACTTTTAAGTAGCTTATATAAAACCCTCAAAAAATGTCCTCATTCTCCACTTTCTTCTGGAACTTAATATTTCTTCAGCCAAAGTATGATTGGCTTATCATTCAAACACACACACACACACACACACACACACACACACACACACACACACACACACACTCAACATTACTTCCAACCCCATCTCAAATTGCCATTGTCTTCTGAGTTACCATCATCCTCCACCCTCTCCAGACTGGCCTCCTAAAACTCTTTTCCTCCTTTTCATTAAAAATAGATTATTTTCTCATACAAAATATTTTGATTACACTTTCCACTCTCTCTACTCCTCCCAGTTCCTTCCCACTTCCCCTTCCATCTGGATCTACCCCCTTTCTGTGCCTCTTTAAAAATGAACAGACTTATAAGAGATAACTAAACAAATATACTAAAATAAAATATAGTGAGATAAAAAAAAGAAAAAAAAACATTACCCCAAAGTTGGACAGGGCTCCTTAACTCTTAAGCTAAGGCTCAACTCAACAGAGTTATCTTTAAGTGGGACCTTCTGATTCTTTTGTTCAAACTTTACCACACCTGTCCCCTTCTCTTAAAATATGAAACAGTGTTCTTTTAATTGTTTGTAAGGTCTCAGTATACTCCTCCATCACTTCAACATTCCTAAATTCTTACTAAAGGTGTTTCCTAGGTTCTCCAGCATTGTACCAGCTGGATTTCCCTTCCTGGTCTTTGCACAACTCAAGGGTCCTTTTGAACTGCTCCCACCTAATAGACTGTGTTCTTGCATTCTAACCTGGAATGCTCTTCTGTTGACTGAATACCTTGGTCAGTCATTTGCCTATGTGTTTCCCCAACTTTTACCTCTTCAACTAATCCTTCCTTCTCTAATTAACATATTTAAAATTCAACCTTATCACAGAACTGCTGCAGGTCGCAGAAATATATCATAAGAACTCAGCTGGTTATGGCAAAGTCACTACCTGGAGGGATCAGGGAATTCCTCCAGAGGAAGCCACATTCCAAGAAGTCTTTGGTGTTATTTGGTTTGTTATATATCAGCTATATTTTATTATGAAAATCATGTGTGCCTTCATAGTTTTCCCAATTGGCTTTTCCCTAAGAAGGGCTAACAGTGTGGACTGATCACTCTCTGGACATACACATTCCAGGACTTTGGACAACAGCCTCAGGAAAAGCTTTCTCTAGAATCAGATATCTCCCCTTAGCCACTTTCAAGGACCATCAGGAGACACCGCCTAGGTTGATATCCAACTTTCAAGGACTAGCAGTGATAACAGCCCACATGCAAGTCTCCTGACTTAAGGTAAATTCCACAAGGAGACACTGCCTAGGTGATGTGGATGTTAAGTAATAGCTTTACACAGTTTAGCTTGGACCCTCCCTTTTTATACCAGGACTTCCAGGGCACGGGTTGGAGAAAAGAGAATGGAAGAACTAGATGGGTAAGAACTTAAGAGGAACAAACTGTGATGGGGAAGAACTAGATTGAAGGGCTAGAAGAGAGTACTAGAGGAATGAGATGGGAGATAAGGAAGAGTCACATGGGGAAGAACAAGATGAGGAAGAGCCAGATGAGAGAGAAGGAGATGGGAGAGGAGCTGATAGGGGAAAGAACTAGATGGATGAAGACCTAGAAGGGACAGAACTAGGTGAAGGAAATAAGATAAACCTAGAGGGGATAGTAGATAAATATAGAGAGAAATCAGGCAAGAAAAGAGCTAGACATGAGAGCAGAATAGAAGCTGTGTAGAGAGAAAACTATCACAGAACAAAAAAGAGTATGAACTAAGGAGTTTTGTGTACAGTGATTCATTTCTGTCCATCAAAGATTGTCAGCTGGTTGTAGATTCTTCCTGGACCCTGGGAGGGGACTATCAAGGGGCTGGACCCCCATAGTCCTCGATACAGAACTGTGTTTTCATATACTTATTCTGTGTTATGCTTAATATTTCATTTATTATTATTAGTATATCTAGCAAAATTTAGAACAGAGGTAGATGATTGTCTAGAATATGTCAGGTTCTGAATTTGATTTCTATCACTGAAAACTACTTTCCAATTGGGCATGATGGTGACAATGATGCACATTGATGTTTTTAGAACCTGGGATGCTGAAACAAAAGGATCATCTCAAGTCTGAACCCAGTCTAGGCTACATAAAGAGCTTGAGGGCATCTTATCATACAGAATGAGGTCCTATTTCAAACAATATTTTATGGTATAGTAATTAGTAGCATTATTGAATTTTAATTAGTCTGTACCCTTTCAATATGTTTTTTCAGAAGTTCTTGGTGGTAGTGATGTGTCTCTTCATAGATGTGCCTTTAGTTAAGAGAACAGGAACTAATGCATAGTTGCCATTTGTAGTAGTAGGAGTGCTGTAATGTCCCCCAAGATTTTCAGTCTCTGATGTATTATATATTGTACAACAAACACCAATCTGAGCTTAGGAGACTGAAAGACTTTGAAGATGTAACTAATGTCACAAGTCAATTGCAATTTGAGTAATAGAAGCTATGATTTTAGGTTTGTTTATAATACACTGGGAGGAGTAACTCTGGTTTTTACCATATTATGAAATTATTTTTACAGATCTTTTTAATTTTTAAATTATGTGTGTTAAGGGGATGGGGTATGTACATGTGAGGGCAAGTGCCCACAGAAGCCAGAGCTCTCAGATCACACTGCATTTGGAGTTACTGGAAGCTGTGAGCTACCCAAAAAGGGTGCTGGGAACCAAATCTGGGTCTTCTGAAGTTGAAACACATGCATCCCAGTGCTGAGCCATGTGTCCATCTCTGTTTTTCCAATTCTTGAATCTCCTAACCATATTATACTATTTAGTATTGAAAAAGTAAACTTTCTTAATTTATTCTTACACCCTTAAGAAACTCCCCAAGACAGCCAGTATTTGTTAAAATGTCCATTTTTGGGAAATAAAATGAAACTTCCATAATTATGCAGAGGAAAAATGAAGTGCTCAGTGTTTCTGCTCTATGCTGTCCTGGATATGCCTAACTCAATATAATAATAATAACACAAAACTTTTTTTTTTGGAATTTCAATACTCTTTTGTGTATAAAACTAGGACAGTGCCCCAAAATTTAGAGGAAACGGGGACTGCATGGAGTTAAGGAGAAACTATAGTAAAATATATATTAGTCTCTTTGCCTGAAACAAGTTTCTAGAAGTTGGAAAATGAAGCACAAAAGAAAGCAAGCCAACAATGGTGACAGCTATGAAGACTGAAGTTACCCAGGGAGGTATCAAGGCTGAAGAAGTAAGGATAGGGCAGTGTAGAGGTACTTGAGATGAGTGTGCCTGACTAGATGTGGGAACATGTCAAAATGTCTCTTTCTTGTGAAGGTCAAATGTTCCTGACTCTCCCTACTATCCACACCTAGGGTCAGAAACTCTAGATCGTCTCCCAGAGGGTTGGGGCATCTCTTTTCTTAGCACTTGCTTTATGTTGGGAAAAAAATGATAATTTAATGACTTTTAGTTCTGAATTAAAAAAAAAAATCATGTTTGAAAGCAGTATTCATGTTTGAAAGAAACAACAGCTTTTCTTTGGAAGTCAATATAAGGATTAATTCAGCTTTTTCAGATATAACAGTTCAAAGCACTTCCCAGAATGTTAAGCCACAGTGTTTGGAGGAAATAATGTAGGACTTTTGAGAGTCTATTTTGAGTATATTTCCAAACCATGAAGAGCTCTTGAGTTAGGCATTTAGATAAAACTCCCTTAATGTAATTAATGTATTCTAAACTGCTGAAATACCACTTTTGTAGAGACTTTCCTAACAATTCCCTCACCTTAGCTGCACTCCTGGCAGAAATGCCTTCTAAAACTCCGTGGGTACTTAGCTCTCTGAATTAGGATTGATTCTTGTAGAACTGCCCTTGTGAGTCTGTGGACTCTTTGAGAAAAAGTGGGTATAGCTATGTAACATCACCATCTTTGCTGTCCAAGCCTTATGTCAGAAACATAAAAGGTATTTAGTAGTGTCGGAGCCTGCTGACATTCAGCTGGGTAGCTGGGTATAGATGTGTAGATTGTAGAGACAATGAAAAACACCAAAAAGAGTTGAGAGGTCTGCCGGTCAATGCTGGACAGCCCCGAGTTTATTTCACAGCCAGCTTATATACAGCCTTGAAGGACAGAGGTAGAACAATGCACAGCACAAGCATTCAGCCACCATCTATCCTGCCTTGTGTCAAGGAGCAGGCATTTTCATTTTCTATCTCGATATACCTCTGGCTGGCATCAGCAGCCTGCATCTAGCTAGATAGTGTGTTCCTTCTTGTGGACTCATCAGGACTTTCTCACAGCCCTTCAAGGAGGCTCTGTGGGCTAATAAGGATTTTTTCACAGGCCTAGAGCAAGCAAGCTTGAACTCTATTGACTCAGAATAGACTTCAGATTCAAACTGGGAAACTGGGTTAGTTGTGGGCTCCCACATAGTAGTTACTGAATAAGTGAATCCAAAGCAATACAAAAAAAAAAATAGAAACTATGAGTAATTCTTAGCTCAATATATGTGAAAGAGTTAGTTTGTAGTGGTTTGAAACAAAATGGCCCCTAAAGGGGATGACATTATTAGGAGGTGTGGCCTTGATGGAAGAAATCTGACCCTGTGGAGGCAGACTTTGAGGTCTCTTTTGCTCAAGCTTCCCTCAGTGAGGCAGTCAGACCATTTCCTGTTGCCTTCCTAAGATGTAAGACTCTCAGCTCCAGCTCTGTGTCTGCTGCATGCCACCTTGTTGTACCAGGATGATAATAAACTAAACCTTTGAAAATGTAAGCAACCCCAATTAAATGTGTTTTTGTTTCCTTTATAAATGTTGCCATGGTCATGGTGTCTCTTCATAGCAATAGAAACTGTAACTAAGATAGTTCCATAGCATTTTTACTTGATTTGGGATAAAATCCTAATAAACTCAATAAACCACAGATACTCAACAAAATTCCATAAGATCTTCAAATTTACTTATCTCCTAATTGACATATCATAAGCCTAAAGTGCTTTTTAAATCGGGTTTTTATTTCTTAATATACACAGAGATCAAAGTAGGTATATCAAAATATAGATTTATTATGAACTTCTGAAAAACCTACTCCTGATTCCATGTTTTAATTTTGCCAACTTGTTCACTTAAAGAAATAGCAAGCACATTTTGAGAATATCCAGAAAAAAATGCCTTCACATTTAAATTACATTAATTATAATATATACTCCAATGGGGGTCATAAAATTTTAAGGCCTATCAACTGATAACAATTTAATTCCATTTCACTAAAATGACTGCCAAACATTCAAACGTGAAAGGGTGTAAGTTTTTAAGATTTAATTTTACTTACATGCCTGCATTCTTGTGTACATGTGCACATGAATGTAGGTGCCCACAGAAACCTGCATAGGGTATCCAGTCTCCTGGATCTTGAGTTACAGGAAGTCCTAAGCCAAATGATGCATGTGGTTACATGGGAATCAAACTCAGGTACTTTGAAAGAGAAGCACTCTTACTCTGTCTCTTCAGCCCTGGTATTTAGTTGAAAACTAAACATTTCAGAACTTAAATCCAGGCAGTTATGCTATATAAATTTAAAGGAAGGGCTAAATAAAAGATCAGTCATGCACTAATGTTCTTTGGTGATTTTCTGTGCAAGATCTATGATACTTTACTGCTGATGAATTTTTGTTGTTGTTATGAATTGTATTGATCTTGAAAGGCAAGAGAAAAATATTCTTGATAAAATCAGAAGAAGTAATAGAATGCGGAAAAACCCAATATATTAAGATTGTTACTAGCATTCTGGCAAACTGGAATCAGGTAGATATAGTTAAAGATGATGACTTTGTTACATTGTAAATTTTTTGACTATGTAAGACTTGGGATTTTGATCTTTTTATCATAGAGATCAAAAAAGTTGCAGAACTGTTGTAAACAGTAAAATAAATGACCACAAACAACCTTCAAAAATTGTTGGATGCAGGGTCAGTGAGATGGATTACCAGGCAAAGGTACTTGCTGCCAAGCCTGATGATCTAATTCAATCCCTGGTGCCCAAATGGTAGGAAGAGAGAATTATGTCCTATAAGTTGTCCTTTGACCTCTATACATGTTCTGCAGCAGAAGGCTGTGCGCACGCGCGCACACACACACAGACACACACACACACACACACACACACACACACACAAACAAACAAATGTATTAAAATATTAAAGACAATATTGAATGGCATTATCAGGTTACTGTCCATTGTCTTTTCTTCTTGCCTCTTGCTCTTTCTTCCAAATTGGATTTTTATTCCTGTTTATTTTTAGCCATTTTGTATTTCAGGGTAGGGGACCTCAGTTCAGTTTAAAGATGATTTTTGTTATTGTTGCTATCATTCTGAAAAATAAGATTTGAAACCAAATGTTAGTCCTAAATATGATACAAAAATATAAAAGAGTCAGACACTTTCTTATGTTGCATGTAATCAAAGCTCTCCATCAATTTTCCTTTCTTTCTCTTATACTCCTATCTCTATTTTTTAAAATGGAAAACACAATAAACATGTGACTATAAATTTAAAAGTAATGAGGATTCCATATTTCAGTACAAATGAATAATGCTGTAATCAGCATCAAGTAATTAATAGATAAACAGTACGTGATATAACTATAATGAAATATTTTTACTGAGATAGAATTAAACCCTGCAGTTTCTGATAATGTTGATGTATCTAGAAGACATTAACTTAAGCAAAATTATACAGGAACAAAAAGACACATACTATATTATTTCAAATCTGAAATGTTTGGGTCCTGATATAGATATGATAGGATAAAAGGGTAAATTGCTGAACCTATTTTAAAGAACAACAACTTGTTTAAAATGTTTTACATTGGTATAAATTTTAGTTTATTGATACAAACTTAAAGTTAATTTTGTTATACTGGGTGTATATTTCTACTCTTGTTTAAGGTGTTATGTTTGTACACCTCATTTAAAATTGTAATGGATAATTAAAAAATAGATTAATAATTAGTCATCTATGATAATCATACTTGTAGCCATGTTAGTTAAGTCTTCTAGGTATATATAGATATATTTCAGATAGATAGGTAATCTTCAAATACTTCAAAGACCTACAGAATATGACATTTAAAATATTTTTAAAAATTTAGACTTTCTGGACAGTAAAACATGTCTGTTCTTGGCAGCACTGATTTACTTCAGAGAGGAGGATAGGCATCAAAGACACTCCACATGGAGTTTATCTTCACCATGACAAAAATAGCCATTTGGGCAAGAAACTGTTCTTGCCTGAACTACTTGATCAACTAGACATACAGGACCCATAGAAAGATGACCACTAAATTTTGCTTGACAAAATGGTCCTTCACATTCCTGCTTAGCAGAGAAAACTGCCAGACATTCTACAGGATACTGAAAAAAAAATGTAACTAAGAGACTCTAGACCTGTGGGCTAAAGACAGATGCCCCCACTTTATAAGAGAATTTTGGATGACTGTCCAGGCTGCCAGCTGTCTCTGCCTACCCTGCAAGACTCCCGAAAGTTGCTCGTATCCTTCTTCAATTTCTCAGGTAATAGTATATCCTTTTGAGGTCTTTGATGTAGTTAAAGCTAGATAGTTACAATTTTCCTTAGCTACGATAGTTAGATATAAAACCTTAAACTCACAAATATAAGATAGATAGGATATCTTCTTTAATATTGTAACTGTAATTCTTGCTCGATAATTGTTTTATTATAAGTAATTTTGCTATATTAAAGTTAAAACCTTCCTTTTTAAAAAAGAAAAAAAGGAGAAGTGCTGTGGAGATCACTCTATATAAATAAAACACTAATTGGCCAGTAGCCAGGCAGAAAGTATAGGTAGAACTAACAGAAAAAAAAATTGAAGGAACAAAAAAACAGAGGGGAGACAGCCTGCAGCCCCCGCCAGGACAAGAAAAATGTAAAGTACCAGTAAGCCACGAGCCAGGTGGCAAAGTATAGATTAATAAAAATGGACTAAATATAAGAGTAAAAGCTAGACAATGATAGGCCTGAGCTAATGGCCAAGCAGTTTAAATAATATAAGCATCTGTAAGTTTATTTTATAAGTGGGCTAAGGGACTGCCAGGGCTTGACTGGACCCAGAGAAAAAACTCCAGCCATAGGGTCCATACATGTATAGAGAAAAATGGGCATTACTAAGCAGAGAGGATGTTTGAGTGACAGGGCATTAGGGAGATGCTGGCCAAATACACAAAGTTTTAGTAGATAAATTCAGATCTGTTGGTCAATATTTCAGTCATAATCAATAACAATGTATCATATTAATAAAAAGTGCCAAGAAGGTAGATTGTCAGTAAAAGAGTAAATATGTGAATTCATATGCTAATTAGCTCTCATTAACCAATCTAAAATGTGCCACATTTCAAATGATAAATTGTACAAAATAAGTACAAAACTTTTTATGTTTTAATTACAATAAATTTTAAATACATGTAAAATTGATTCTAGTCATGGTATCTTAGGGTATGTAATTTCATTCAGAAAGTTGAGACAGAAAGAACGTTCAAGGTGTTCAAGGCCAACCTGGCCTGCATTGTAAATCTGGAGTCACTGTATTCATAAGACACTGCTTCAAACAACATATGCATATATATGCAGATTTATATAGCTGAAGACCAAAAGAATGAAGTTTCCAAAATATACAATGAATATTTAAAAAATTTAGGAAGCTTCAGAATTATCTTCATATTTTAATATAATTATGTTCCTAAAGAAAAATAATCCAATCTAATACTGCAAAAAGATACTCAATTGCCACAATAATAAATATAAAGCTTCTTACGGGATAATATAATGGAGATCTTGAAATGATAGGAGTATTATTATTATTCATCAGAATCTCATCACTGGTGTTTTAATTTCTCCTATTCCAGCCATTAATCTTCTCTAGGTAACTTCATTTCTTTCTTAACAAAGTCACAGTTGTGTCTGGTGAACCAGGATATTATTCTGTCTGCTTCCTTAAAATTTTTGCTTCTTGTCTGTGGCCGGCTATACCACAAAGATTCATCTTAATTGCATCTTTCTTCCATCAGCCTTATTACAGAAATCATGTTGGCTATTCTCCCTACCAATAAAAAAAAAAAAAGAAAAAAGAAAAAATAGGAAGCCAATCAAAATCTCATGGACTGTAGTTATGATAATATTATGGAACCATTATGCCAGCTCAATTTGAGGCATTTTACTAAACTTTTGGGAACTTCTCCGGAAACTCAAGTGAAACTAGAATACTAATTAGGTATTCTGAATTTTCAAGTCATTGAGCTAGGTTATTTTCTTTAAGTATGCTTTGAATTTGCCAGCAGAAGAGTTAGAATGTGAAAACTGCACCTTATAACTGGGATTTTATCTTGGAGAAGCACTTAGCTAATCCTCATTATCTCAAGCCATATCATAAAACTTGACACTGATACAGAACGTTGACCTTTTTTATTCTCTGTGACGTAGAAAGGTTGGTGAATGTCTACCATTCTTGTATAGAGAAAAATTTCATTGCCTACCTCTGTCATTACCAGCATTATGAAGATAGTTACAAGGATAAAAGATTGATTAACATAAGAAAAATGATGCACTTAGGTGATGAGGGAAAACAACAATGTTCTGAAAGGAGAATAAACTTATTTCTACAAATATTGACCTGGGGGAAGTATACGAATCACAACATCAGGAGACCCTTTAGCCTTCTCAGCTCTGTTACCACCTTAGAATCACTGCAATTGTCTGTGTGACCAAATAAAAAAAGGAGGGAAACAGAAGAACAGTCACCTTCCAATTCTTTAGCTATAGATTTGAAGTCCAATAAGTTTAAAGACAATTTTTTTAAATACAGGTAATTCCTAAAAAGTTCAAAAGATGCCAATGTTAAAACATATGAGAGCTCATGTTTTGTTCATGGCATTTCAGGGAAGTTCTGGAAACTGTGAGAGCTGGAATGTAATTGAAAGAGTAGGCTATTGGTGCATATCCTTGAAGGTACATCTTGTCATTATGCTTCCCCTTTCCTTTGTCTTCGTCCCTTCTTCCTTTCTCTTCCCCTCCTAGCTCTCCTCTTTTCTAACATGATCTGAAACACTTTGCACCATCCATTTCCCTGCCATGTATTGTTGCCTCTACACTCACAGATACACAGTTAAAGAAGCTGAGGAGTGTAGACTAAACCTGTAACTAAAAGGCACAAGGAACCTTTTCTCATTTAAGTTGATTCCTTAGGCATTTTGTCATGATGACAGATACCTGATCAACAAGCACTAGAGAAACAGAAGTAGGGTGTTTGTGCACACATGGTAATAGAGTTAAGAAACTATGAGATAGATATGAAATTAAACTGAGGTAAGGATCTGTGAAACAGATGCTCAGCGAGACCATTCAAGACCATGATTATTCTCAACAGAGACAGCAACATAAACTATCAAAAAAGGACAGATTTTATTTAATAAGATATTTGAGGTTTTCTAAATTTTTATCTCTCAAAATAGATCCTCAAAGTATGCTTTAAAACCAGTCAACAAAAATGTTTACAATATCCCCAAACAATTGTGGCTGTTGCCAAGGCAATTGGTTGTTCTTCACAAAAAATAAGGCCCTGTTACTGAAGGAAACATCCACAGAACTCCTTGAAAATGGAAATGAGCTGATACCGACTTAGAGCCTTCAGCCCTACTGATTAGTGTTCATGGTACTGGAAAGTGCTCTGAAATGCTACCAAAGGAGGAAGATAAACACCCACCCAGCTACAAACTTGCATTCTCAAGGATGACCTGAGTATGAGATGCACTAATGCAGTCGTGTCACAACGCTTATGGGAGTAATCAATATCTGATTGGATTTAAGGCCCACTCCAGAAAGTGGAACCCGTTTCCAACACTGCTAGGGTGGTCAAAGACCTGAGACAAGAAAAGCCAGGGGCCTGGGGGGGGGGATTAAGTGCAACTGTTCTGCTAGAGGAACATAGCCACAGCCACAAAAGGACTACTAAAGATAGAATACTATACTTGTAGATCAATGCCTTGTTCAGCTATCATCAGAGAAACTTCCTGCTGCGTGGGGAGAAAAGGAGCCAACTTGGCTGCAGGTGTGGGCTAAGGGGCTGTGGCTACCTTGGTGGTGCACATAATCATGCGCGATAATAACTTTCTTTAAGCCAACCTGGAATCTGCTGCTCTCAGTGACTGATGACCTACGAATTTCAGATTGATGGGGTCAATGAGAAGAAGCCAACACAGGCAAGGAAATGGCTGACAGTCAATGTGGTGCCAGGAGTGGGTATTTAGGCTCACCCCATACCAGCAATAAAGGAGTCTGCAGGCTGCTTCTCACCTGACTCCTGGTATCTGAGTTGTTGACTCCTAGTCTTCTCTCCCCTTCCCACAAGAGGTGTTCTGGTGGTTTGGCCTGTAACAATGTCAGTTCCACCTATAACACGCTGTAGTAGATGAAAACAAATATAGAAATCCACAGACAGGTAATGTGGAGAGAGTGAGAGATCTTGAAATACTCAGCACAGATGGGATGTCTCCATCAAATCCTAGCCATTCTCTGATCCACAAGATAAGAGAAGCCTGTGGATGAAGAAGAAAGATGGTAAGAGTCAGAGGGGATAAAAGATAAAAAACAAAAACAAGGCCTTCTAAACACAGCAGGACCTATGAAGATAAAATTTGACAGAGTCTGAGGCAGCATGCACTGCACCAAATGGAGTCCCTGAACTGAGAGGAAAATTTACACTAGCCCCATCCCTAACCCAGAAGCTACCTCCAGTTGATAACCAGCCATAAAGGAAACATTTGTTCTCTTCAAGAATCTCACTGGGGATACAAAACACTCTTAAGGGCAGGCCTCATGCCCACCTGCAGATGGCCAACACAAAACAAGCTTGACAGCATCTTTGAAGATTCTTTGTCTCATAATGTTTTGTTAGGATTTCTTTTCTTTTCTTTTTTACATTATAGGTCCTTTTTTGAGTATATATAATGACTTCTTGCTTTGTGTTTTGATGGGATTACTATGTGCAAACATGTGTGTTTCTGTGTCTATATGTGTTTCTCATGTGTTTTCTTTTGGTGCTTTTTTTTTTTTTTTAAACCTCTGCTTCTTAGTTTCATCTTATTGTGGTTTGTTTATTTTATTTTATTTTATTATTATTAGATGCCTGTTTGTTTTATAAGGAGAGACCAAAAGGGTGTTTATTTGGGTAGGAGAAAAGGAGGGGAGCATCTAGGAGGAATTTGGGGTCGGGGACAGACCACAATCAATATATTGTATAAAAAATTACTTTCAGTAAAAAATTTAAATCAGTCAATCATTATATAAACCAGATCAAGCAGCAAAAAATGAGAAAAAGTTTACAATAAAAATTGATATTTTTTCTTTGAAAGAGAAAGTGACAATTAGACTCCAGGATCTGTTTAATACATTCAAAAAAGAGGCAAAACAGAAGAGACCAACTTGATTTGCAGTCCTTTATAGGAAAGCCTCTATGTTCAGTAAGAGCCACTCTAGTTGGGTAACCAAGGCAAAGACCTCTGGATTAACTGAGATTCTTAACAATTCTTACCAAATCCTAGGAGGTATAGGTTTTCAGATTTGGGAGAACCTATTTAATATTCAACACAGATGAACCAATGTTAAGTGGCAGAATCCACATTCTTCTGCTAGTCACCACCTCAGCTTTTGCTTCTATACTCTGTGAGCAGAGCTTCTGGGTGACCAGGTCTCTGCAGAAGCTGGAAGAAGAGATTAAAGTGTCTATAATGGCTGATTCATGCTTTCATATAGTAGCAATTCTCTGTCCTTGAGGGCCATGCCATAATTTGTAGCAAATATTAATGTAAACATGCAATCCCATATTGTACTACCAAATTATTTTTCATTAATATTTGGAACAAAATCTTTATTTTCTGCACTTTTTGTGAGTAGGGAAAATTTGAAGAACGAATTTCTCCCATTTTTTTCAGAGAAAAAGCAAACCAAGTTGTAGTTATTATGCATGTTTATCCAAGCTTGAGATTCTGGAGAGAAAGAAAGGAAGAATATGAAGGTAAATGGGTAGAGAAGTGGGTAGGATCTAGGAGGAATGGGATGGTGTGATTAAAATATTGTATGAAAAATTTAAAAATAATTAATCAAAAAGAGATTTTGAAGCTTTAAGGTTAACTCTATTAGCTTCTCCTTTCCAATAGTATATATTTTATAATCTATATGTTAATATTTCAAAACATTAGTATAATAATTTTTATTTATTTAGTTTTCAATTAAAATTTTTCCATTTTACATATCAACCCTGTTTCCCCTACTTCTCCCACTCTCCCTACCTCATCCCTATCCTACCCCCATCCCCTCCTCATAGGGGGCAAGGCCTCCCTTGGGTAGTCAACACAAGCTGGCATTAAGAAGTTGAGGTAGGACTAAGCTTCACCCTGCAGCATTATGGCTGAGTAAGGCATCACACCATGGGGAATGGTCTCTTAAAACTTTGTGTACCTGGCATAAGTCCTGGTCCCATTGCCAGGGCACCCACAAACACATCAAGCCACACAACTGTCACTCACATTTAGAAGGTCTAGTACAGTCCTATGCAGGCTCCTCAGTTGTCAGTCCAGAGTCCATGAGCTTCCACCAGTTTGGTTTAGCTATCTCTGTGGATATTCCCATCATAATCCTGCCCCACTTTGCTCCTATAATCCCTCCTCTCTCTGTTTAGCTGACCACCAGGAGCTTGGCCAAGTGCTTAGCTGTGGGAAGTGTCTGCTTCCATCAGTCACTGGATGTAGGTTCTATGATGACAATTAGGGTAGAAACCAAAATGTGTGCAGAGGAAGACTAGTTCAAGCACCTTCTCCATCACTGCTCTGTGTCTTAGCTGGGGGACATCTTTGCGAGTTCCTGGGGATTTCCCTGTAGATAAATTTCTAAATGGTCTTATTAAATAAAAAACATGGAGCCAGATATAGGGGTGAAAACCCAAGAGATCAGGGAAGTAGAGAAAGCCACAGCTAACCTTACCTCACCAACTCCCACAGCTTCCAAATTCTAGTTACTTCCTCTCTATCCATGCCTATATGCCTTGCTGCTCTGCCATCTGATTCACTCTCTCTATCCAGCTACATCACTTCCCCTTCCTGCCCAGCTCTGTCACTTCATGTCTCTCTGTACAGACCTCCAGACCTCCATGGTTAACTAGTGTTGGACTTTAAGGTTTATGCCACCACATGTGGCTGTTTCCAGTGTGGCCTTGAACTCAGAGGTCCAGTTTCCTGCCTGCCAAGTGATAGGGTTAAAGGCATGTGCTACCATTACCTGACTTCTTTGTTAACTTATAATGGCTGTACCTATTCCTCTGATTTCCAGGCAAGCTTTATTTATTAATGCACAAATAAAATATCACCACATTTCAGCACAAATAAAATATCACCACATTTCCCCCTTTTTGTCTAATAAAAAATAAGTTATAACTAATATAAGAAATAATATATACAATAAGTACAATAACTATATACAATATGTACAAGCAGTAACTACATCAACAATGTCCTGTCCATTTACATTTGAAAATTCAGAGAAAATATTCATTATCTATCCAATTTTGGTGAGTCCAAAATGTACCTAATTCACTTTCTATCCTATGTTGCATTACCAACAGAAACATATCTTATGATGTCTTTCAAACTTATACACTTAACACCTCTTAGTGAGTTTCTTTTATGAATTTCTTAACAAGAAAAACTATAACTACAACTATCTAATCTTCAGCTCCTTCAGAGATCCAAGAAGGAAATAATATTACCTAGTAAGACAGGAAGGGCAAATAAGTGACTTCCAAAAAATGAGTTATGACAGAAACATCCAGCTGTCTCTATCATTCTAGATTTTTGGAAGTTGTTTACAATGCTCTTCCTATTTACTTAGGTAATATTATATCCTTCTGAGGTATTTGCTGCCGTTGAAGACTAGGTAGTTATAATGACAATTTTGCTTAGTTATGATAAAAGACAAATTAGATATGAAACATTAGACTCACAAATAAAGGATAGATGATAGAATATTTTCTTTAATTTTGCCAAGTACAAATAGACTCGATATTGTAACTGTAATTCTTACTTGACAACTGTTCTATTATATGTAATTTTACAATGTTATAGTTAAAACCTTCCTTTTTGATTAGAATGAAAAGGGGAAGTGCTGTGGAATGTTGTTCTATATGCTATGGATGAGTGTTGTGCTGATTGGTTGATAAATAAAATGCTGATTGGCCAGTAGCCAGGCAGGAAGTATAGGCGGGATAAGCAGATAAGGAAAATTCTGGGAAGAGCAAGGCTGAGTCAGAAGTCACCAGCTAAACACAGAGGAAGCAAGATGACAAGGCAGAACTGAGAAAATGTACCAAGCCACATGGCTAAACATAGATAAAGATTATGGGTTAATTTAAGTATAAGAGCTAGTTAGTAATAAGCCTGAGCTAATGGCCAAGCAGTTATAATTAATATACGCTTCTGAATGATTATTTTATAAGTGGGCAGGAGGACTGGGGGGCTTGGTGGGACCAGAGAAAACTTTTGGCTACATTTCCCTAGCTCCAGATTTCTCCCTATCCCCTTAATGGTTCACTCTATCAAGATATCTCTTTCATTGCTTTCCCTCTCCATCCCTCCCCCAACTTGGCCATCTGGAATCCTCATCTTCTCACCCACCATATCTTCCCCTCTATTCCCCCTTCTCAAGTTTACCCAGGAGATCTTAACCCTTTCTCTATCCTGGGGCAATCAATCCATGTATGTCCCTCTTAGGGTCCTCTTCTTTGTCTAGCTACTCTGGAGTTGTAGATTGTAGCCAGGTTATCCTTTGCTTTGTGTCTAATATTCACTTATAAGTGAGTCCATACTTTGTCTTTCTGGGTCTGGGTTACCTCATTCGGGTTGATTTTTTTCTAGTTCCATCCATTTGCCTGCAAATTTCATGATGTCATTGTTTTTTTCTGCTGAGTAGTACTTCATTGTGTAAATGTACCACATTTTCTTTATCCATTCTTCAGTTGAGAGGGATTCTAGATTGTTTCCAGGTTCTGGCTATTATGTATAAAGCCACTATGAACATAGTTGAGCAAATGTCCTTATGATGTAGTTGAGAATTTTTGGGTATATTCCTGAGTGGTATTACTGAACCTTGAGGTAGTTTGATCCCCAATTTTCTGAGATACCAACTTACTGATTTCCAGAGTGGCTGTACAGGATTGCATTCCAACCAGCAGTGTAGGAGAGTTCCCCTTTCTGCACATCCTTTCCAACATAAGCTGTCATCAGTGTTTTTGATCTCAGACATTCTGATAGGCCTAAGATGGTATCTTAGAGTCATTATCATTTTATGATTTGCATTTCCCTAATGGCTAAGGATATTGAACCCTCCTTAAATGTATTTCAGCCATTTGAAAATTTTCTGTTAAGAGTTCTATGCTTATACCTGCACTCCAGTTTTTAATTGGGCAATTTGATATTTTGATGTCTAGTTTCCCGAGTTCTTTATATATTTTGGAGTCAGCCCTCTGTCAGATGTGGGGTTGGTAAAGATTTTTGCCCATTCTCTAGGCTGATGTTTTATCTTATTGACAGAATCATTTGCCTTACAGAAGCTTCTAAATCTCAGCAGACCACATTTATTAATTGTTGCTCTCAATGTCTGTGCTACTGGTGTTATATTTAGAAAGTGGTCTCCTATGCCAATGTATTCAAGGCTACTTCCCACTTTCTCTTCTATTAGGTTCAGTGTAAAAGGATTTATGTTGAGGTCTTTGATCCATTTGGACTTGAGTTTTGTGCATGGTGATAAATATGGATGTATTTGCATTTTTCTACATGTAGACATGCAATTATGCCAGCATCACTTGTTAAAGATGTTTTCTTTTTTTCATTGTATAATTTTGTCTTCTTTGTCAAAATCAGGTGTTCATAGGTATGTGGATTAATGTGAGAGTCTTTGATTTCATTCCATTGATCAATGTATCTGTTTTCATACCAATACCAACCTGTTTTTATTACTATAGCTCTATAGGAGAACTTGAAGTCAGGGATGGTGATACCTCCAGGAGTGCCTTTATTGTATAGAATTGTTTTGGCTATCCTGGGATTTTTGTTTTTCCATATGAAAAAGTATTGCTCTTTCAAGGTCAGTGAAAAATTGCCCTGGGATTTTGATGAGGATTGCATTACATCTGTAGATTACTTTGGTAAGATTGATATTTTTATTATGTTTATCCTACCTATCCAAGAGCATGGGAGATCTTTCCATTTTCTGATATCTTTTTCAATTTCTTTCTTCAAAGACTTAAAGTTCTTGTCATACAGATATTTTATTTGTTTGGTTAGAATTTCCTCAAGATATTTTATGTTATTTGTGGCTATTATAAAGGATGATGTTTCCTTAATTTCTTTCTCATTCTGTTTATCATTTGTATATAGGGGGTTACTGATTTTGTTAAGTTAATCTTGTATTCTGCCACATTACTGAAGGAGTTTATCATCTGTAGGAGTTCCCTGGTAGAATTTTTGGGGTCACTTATGTATGCTATCATACCATGTGCAAATACTGAAAGTTTGACTTCTCCCCTTCCAATTTGTATCCCCTTGATCTCATTTTGTTTCCCCTTGATCTCATTTAGAACTTTGAGTACTATATTGAAAAAAATATGGAAAGAGAGGGCATCTTTGTCTCATTTCTGATTTTAGTGGTATCATTTTGAGTTTCTTGCCACTTAGTTTGATGTTGACTTTTGGCTGGCTGTATATTTCCTTTATTATGTTTAGGTATGTTCCTTATGTTCCTGGTCTCTCTAAGACCTTTATCATGAAGGGGTACTGGATTTTGTCAAAGGCTTTTTCAGCATCTAATGAAATGATAATGACATTTTCTTTTTCTTTCAGTTTGTTTATATGGTGAATTACATTGACAGATTTTCGTATGTAGGACCATCCCTCCATCTCTGGGATGAAGCCTACTTGATAATGGTGGATGAATTTTTTGATGTGTTCTTGGATTCAGTTTGTTGGTATTTTATTGAGTATTTTTGCATCAATGTTCATGAGGGAGACTTCTATAATTCTCTTTCCTAGTTACATCTTTGTATGGTTTGGGTATCAAGGTAACTGTAGTCTCATAAAAGGAAATTGGTAATGTTCCTTCTGATTCTATTTTTCAAACAATTTCAGGAGTATTGGTATTAGCTCTTCTTTGAAGTTCTGGTTGAATTCTGCACTGAAACCATCTAGCCCTGGGCTTTTTTTGGGGGGGGGATTTTGATGATTGCTTCTATTTCGCTAGGGTTTATAGGTTTATTTAAATTGTTTATCTGATCTCAATTTAATTTTGGTATGTGGTATCTATCCAGAAAATTGCCCATTTTTTACATTTCTTTTACATTTTCCAATTTTGTGGAGTACAGATTTTTTGAAGTATGACCTAATGGTTCTGTGAATTTCCTCTGTGTCTATTTTTATATCCCCTTTTTATTTCTGAATTTGTTAATCTGAATGTTCTCTCTCTGTTTTTTGGTTAGTTTGGATAACCTTTTGTCTATCTTGTTGATTTTCTCAAAGAACCAACTCTTTGTTTCATTGATTCTATTTATTATTCTCTTTGTTTCTATTTTATTGATTTTAGTCCTTGATTTGGTTATTTTCTGTCTTCTGTTTTTCCTGGGTGAGTTTGCTTCTTTTTGCTCTAGTGCTTTCAGGTGTGCTGTTAAGTTGCTGGTGTGAGATTTCTCCTCTCTCTTTATGTAGGCACTTATTGCTATGAACTTAAGCTTAGCACTGCTTTCATAGTGTCCCACTAATTTGGGTACATTGTGCATTCATTTTCTTTGAATTCTAGGAAGTCTTTAATTTTTCTTTATTTCTTTCTAGACCCAGTAATGATTCTGTTGAGCATTTTTCAGTTCCCATGAGTTTGTAGACTTTCTGCATTTTGTGTTGTTGTTGAATTTTAACTTTAAGCCATAATGGTCTGATAAGTTACAGAGGGTTATTCCATTTTTTTTGTATCTGTTATGGTTTGTTTTGTTACAAAGTATGTGGTCAGTTTTGGAGAAGGTTCCATGTGTTGCTGAGAAGAATGTATATTCTTTTGTGTTCGAGTGATATGCACTACAGATGTCTTTTAGGTTCATTTGAGTCATAACATCTATTTGATCCCTTTTTTCTCTGTTAAGCTTCTGTCTGGCAGACCTGTGCAGTGGTGACAGAGGGGTATTGAAATCTCCAGAATTCCTTTGCCTGCTCTGTTACCCAAAAGATGGCCTCTTATAGTTATTGATTTAAAAGACTGTTTCTTTTCAATACCCTTACAAGAAAAAGACAGAGAAGGATTTGCCTTCATCGTGCCTACTTATAATAATTCTCAGCCAGTTAAGAGATATCAATGGAGGGTTCTCCCACAGGGAATATTGAATAACCCAATCCTGTGCCAATATTTTGTATGACAGCCATTGGAAGTAATACATGAACAATTTCCTAAATCTATAATTTATCATTACATGGAGGCTATTTACTTAGAAAGAATGTTTGAAGAACAAAAGAAATTTTTTGCCTTGTTGGGGATTAGAAATTGCTCCTGAAAAGATACAAAGAGGAGATTCTATTAATTATTTAGGATATAAAAATAGGTCTACAAAAAATAAACCCCCAATAGGTGCAAATTAGGAGAGATCGATTACAGACTCTTAATAACTTTGAAAGATTATTTGGAGACATTTCCCATCTGCAAACTGTTGTTGGGGTAAAACATGATGAACTGAGTAATTTTTTCAAAACCTTAGAAGGTGACAAAGACTTAAATAGTCCAAGAGAATTATCACCTGAAGCTGAGAAAGAATTGGCCTTGGTAGAAAAGAAAGTACAGGAATGACCTGTGGATCATGTATATCCAAAGATGGATTGCATTTTGGCTATATTACCCTCTGAGCATTCTCCTACAAGATTTTTTTTTTTTTTAGTTTTTCAAGACAGGGTTTCTCTTTGTAGCTTTGTGCCTTTCCTGGAACTCACTTGGTAGTCCAGGCTGGCCTCGAACTCACAGTGATCAGCCTGACTCTGCCTCCCAAGTGCTGGGATTAAAGAAAGGCATGTGCCAGCACACTCCTACAGGATTTTTAATGCAGGGGGAAGATATTATATTGGAATGAATATTTCTACCAAATAAACAGAGTGAAAAATTAAAAACTTATGTGGAAAAGATCTCTTACTTGATTTTAAAAGGGAAGTTGAGACTTCGTCAATTAGCAGGAATAGACCATGCAGAGATTGTTGTACTTTTAACTAAGGAGGATATTGAAAAATTATGGGCAGAAAGTCAACTTTGGCATAGAGCTTGCAGTGGTTTTTTTGGGGAGAGATTAACAGCAAATATCCTCAAAGTGATAGAATTCAACCTACAAAGAAAGCTGACTGGATTCTGCCTCAAATTGTTTGGGAAACACCCATATCTGGAGTCCATACATTTATACAGACCAAGTCAAACAAGGAAAGGTAGGTTACACATTAGAAAATTTAAGTAAAGTAGTTCAAAGTCCTTGTAACTTGGTTCAAAATTCAGAATTGTATGCTGTTCTGTTGGTATTAATGGATTATTCTGAACCTCTCAACATACTGACTCTCAGTATGCTGAAAGGGTGGCCATAAATATTAAGACTTCAGAATTTATCTCTGAGGAGTCAGAATTAACTTTGTTATTTACTCAGTTACAAGATATAATCAGTAATAAGAATCATCTTTATATATGACTCACATCCTATCCCATATGAGTCTGCCAGGACCTCTAGCACAAGGTAATGATGAGATCAATAAACTATTGATAGGAAATGTGCTGGAGGCCTCAGAATTTCATAAAAAAATCATGTCAATAGTAAAGGTTTAAAAAAGGATTTTTCTATAACCTGGAAACCAGCCAAGGAAATTGTAAGGAAGTGTCCTACTTGTTCTTTTTACAACCAGACTCCACTACCAGCAGGTTGTGTATACCTGCACAAATTAAAACTGAAAATGCTCCATCATATGTCTCTGGTAAAATGAAACAGTTTTATGCTTATTACAATATAAAGAATATTACAGGTATACCACACAATCCTACAGGATGAGCAGTCATAGAAAGATCAAATGGAACTCTAAATAAACAAAAAGGGGTAACAAAATCCCCCAAAATAGATTGCATAATGCTCTATTAACTTTGAATTTTCTCAGTGCTAATGAGAAAGGAGCAATAGCTGTGGAGAGATATTAGATAACAGAAAAAAAACCTACAGAATTAAATCAGCCTATATACTTCAAGGATGTGCTGACCTCAGAATGGAAACCAGGATATGTGTTATGTTGGGGATGAGGTTTTGCTTTTGTTTCTACAGGAGAAGATAAGCTGTGGATACCAACAAAATTGATAAAGATTCAATTTGAACAAGAGAAACCTCTTAATTAGAGGAGGTGATAGTTCATCGACCAGCATGCCCATCCTACTTAAACTAACTTATTAACAAATGCTTTTCATTTATTCAGATATAACTTGCTAAAAGGGAAAGGGAATCTCCCCAAAATTAGTCTTGGGGAAAGGTTTTTGTTTTTGTCTTTCAGGAGAATGAAGGCTAAGGAATCTGGAGAACACTGGACAAATGAGAGATCTGAAGAAAAAGGACAAATTAATCTAGAAAAGATGTCCCAAGAAAAAGAGTAAACTGGCCTATTGGTATATCACATATAAAATTTCAT
The DNA here is from genome assembly GCF_004664715.2 of Peromyscus leucopus. Classification (NCBI taxonomy): domain Eukaryota; kingdom Metazoa; phylum Chordata; class Mammalia; order Rodentia; family Cricetidae; genus Peromyscus; species Peromyscus leucopus. The sequence continues at coordinate 59,967,119 of NC_051072.1, forward strand.
AAATCTTCTTAAATGTTTGTTTCTGCTCTTCTCTACAGACACTTAACACAAATGGTCTTTTTGTATTCCCAGTTCAATTAAAAATTAAAGCTGGCTTTGGAGTTGGAGAATGGCTCTCTCCTTCTCTAAACCCAAGCATGTTGTTAAAAGGAAAATGCAAAATCTCTGTATCATGTCAGAAGAAAGAGCCATCTGATATGGGACAGAATAAAACCAAAAACTTAAGCGACTATTCTATTGCTACTAATCTCAATTCTTTGGTTTTATTTTGATTCTTTAACCTTTTCTTAAGGTATGAATTATATATCAAAATTTGTAATATATATATATATATATATAACTTGTCATGATATTAATGGTCATATAGAGTATTAACTAATTCGAGAAAAAAAAGGCTTCATTTAGCTGCCTATACATGTTTTTGTGTTGGAGTCTCTATCAGTTTTCTGAAGGGAATCATGACCATGCCTAACAGCGAATTTAAAGCCTCCAGAAAGGTGATGGGGCCCCACAATGACAATTCCACATGGACAATGATAATACCACTAAGTTAACAAACATTACCCAAAGATCCGCATTGTACTACAAATTGCTTAGAACAATTTTAAGATGGCTAGGTGAGATGATCTAGCCTCACAGACTATTCAAGTGAGGACTTGAGATAAGCCCTGCATTTTTGTATTATGCAGAGACTGGACAACTTGACAATTAACCCAAAATTTTTCTTTTCAGGATCCCCTAAAGATGCCTTCACCAACAAACCCATATTCCCAAGAGGTGGGATGGGTGGTTTTTGGTCTTTCAATGGGTTTTGGGTTTGCGATAATTATCATTGTTGAGGATGGTTGGTTACAAGTTTTTATTGTTAATGGTCAGAAAAGAGGCTAACCAAAGGGGATTAGAGTTAAGGTTCTTGTTTGAAAAAAAAAAAAGAGGCTATAGATAAGAGGTAAATTATTGAAAATACTCTGAAAAAAAAAAGGATTTGGAATTGATAGAATAAAGGGTCGATTATTGAATCTACTCTGTAAAGAAAACAGAGGATGTAGATAGAAAGGTAGATTATTGAATCACTTTTATTTAGTTTTTATTTTTTTGGTTTTTGAGACAGGGTTTCTCTGTGTAGCTTTGGGCATTTCCTGGAACTCACTCTGTATCTCAGGCTGGCCTCAAACTCACAGAGATCCACCTGGCTCTGCCTCCTGAATTCTGGGATTGAAGGCATGTGCCACTACCACCCAGCTTGATTCTACTTTTAAAAGACAACTACTAAAATTTTAAATACTTTGCATTGGATTGGATTTGTATATATTACATACAAATTATATATATTGAGATTGATATTGTTAGAAAATGCTGTATGTATATTTCTAATCTTGTTCAGGATATTGTACCTATACAATTCATTTAAAAATGTAATGCAATTTCCTAACTCTTAAATGTTATTATTACCAACTATTAGGATATAAAGAAATGAAAGTTAGTATTTAGACATTACAATCGAACTTGTAGTCATATTAGGTATGTTTTGAAGATCAAGCAGAGATATAGTTTAGATAGATAGGTCATCTTCAAACCCTTCAGAGACCTATAGAATATGGCATTGAAAATGTTTTAATAACAGATTTTTTTTCTTTTTTTGTGACTATGAGACATGTCTGCTCCTGGCAGTACCAATCTACTTAAGAGAAGATATGGGCATTGAAGAAAATGCATATGGCATTAACTTTCACTGGGCAACAAAGTGCTCCCGCAATGAATGCTGATACTATGCTATCCAAAATGGAAAAATAAGACACACACACAAAAAGAACTAATGATCCTTGCCAATACAAGTGTGGTTGTAGCATTGGAACAGGTGTCCTTAGAGGCCAGGGTAATATGGCACCATTGCTGAAGTGGCTTTGCAATCTGGAAAAGGTATAGTGTCATTTTACTGAAGGCATCTGAACAGGCAGTGGACCAATGGCTTCTGGTGTACAGTGGAACAGTAAGCTGAA